>NW_025281197.1:0-1205 GCF_018294505.1 Triticum aestivum
GATTGGGCTGTTTTCAACTTTTCACGAACGATACAAACTTGTTCTTCTGCTTCCTGAATCATATCCGGGCCAAAGAATTGTCTTTCCCCGGTCTCTGACCAGTTAAGGGGTGTTCGACATCGTCGTCCATAGAGAACTTCAAAAGGGGCTTTACCCAAGCTAGATTGATAGCTGTTGTTGTAAGCGAATTCGGCAAATGGAAGGCACTTCTCCCAGTCCATTCCGAAAGAGATAACGGAGGCTCGAAGCATGTCTTCTAGAATCTGATTGACGCGTTCCACTTGACCACTCGACTGAGGGTGGAAAGCGGTGCTAAAGGAGAGACGGGTTCCCATAGCATTTTGGAAACTTTCCCAAAATCGAGAGGTGAAAAGACTTCCTCGATCCGAGTTAATTTCCAAAGGAACACCATGGAGAGACACTATTCGGGAGATGTACAAATCTGCCAGCTGACTAGCGGTTATACTCTCACGAACAGGTAAGAAATGAGCTACTTTGGGAAGACGATCGACCACGACGAAGATAGCATTATTCCCTCTCTTGGTCCTGGGAAAACCGGTAATGAAATCCATACCAATTTTATCCCATTTCCATTCAGGAATAGCTAAGGGTTGAAGGGTGCCAGCAGGCCGTTGATGCTCTTCTTTTACACGTCGACAGATGTCGCAATTTGCAATATACTGAGCAATTTCTCTCTTCATCCTAGTCCACCAGAACCTCTGGCGTAGGTCCTGATACATTTTAGTACTACCGGGATGAATGGTGAGAGGAGATTCATGAGCTTCCTTAAGGATCAATCGCCTCAGGTTGCGCACTTTGGGAACCACTAGTCGATCCCCGAAGTATACGACCCCTTGATCATTAATGGAGAAGCAATTCGCAATTCCTTTCTGAATGTTTCTCTTGATGCGGGAGATTCCCGGATCTACCTTCTGTGCTTTGATAATTTGATCCGTAAGGGTAGGTTTTGCCACCAAGGTGGAAAGAAAACCTTGAGGTATAATGTGAAGGTTAAGCTTCCGAAATTCCTCATGGAGAAGCGGTTGACTTTGTTGTAACATCAGGTTGTTACAATAAGATTTACGACTTAGCGCATCAGCCATGATGTTGGCTTTCCCTGGGGTGTAGGTTATTCCTAAGTCGAAGTCTGTGATCAATTCAACCCAACGTCTCTGCCTGAGATTCAAATCCGGTTGGGTGAAAAT
>NW_025281198.1:0-1205 GCF_018294505.1 Triticum aestivum
AAATTCCACCGTTGCTATTTTTTGAGAGAAGCCACTAGTGAAATCTACGGCCCCCGGGTCTATTTTCCTATCATATACTTTCAGATCTATATTGCCATTTGCCTTTTCCTTGATTTGCAACTTTTATTTTCAGATATATATTATCAAAAACTCAAAAATACCTTGATGGGTTTTATTTGCTTTTATTTGCAACTTTCAATCTACTACAATTTTATCCCGTTACTAGGACAACTTCAGGCGCGGTTACCCGAAAGGAATTGACAACTCCTTTAACACGTCGGGTTGCAAGTGTTTTATTCTTTGTGTGCAGGTACCGTTTACATAGTGTTGCGTGGTCCTCCTACTGGTTCGATAACTTTGGTCTCATCACTGAGGGAAATACTACCGTAGTTGTGCTGCACTCATCCCTTCCTCTTTGGGGAAATACCCACGTAGTTCAAGCGACATCAGCTATCCAGATCCTCCTCTGGCGGGAGGCTGAAATTTGCCTTCAGCGCGCTCCAAAGGTCACCTTTCAGTCTATCCTCGACATAAGAAACTTCAGGGTCCTTCTTACTCTCTTTCCATTGCTGGACGCTGATCAGGATGCTGTCCCTAACAATAGCTCTGCACTGATGTATGAATGCGACCCTGGTCCGCTGGGGAGAAATCGGCTGGCCATCTTTCGCGATTTCTTCGACCGTGTACCTTTCCTCCGGGTGCAACCATTTCTTCGGGCCTTGTCTCCTTACAGAAGTTTGGGTTGATCTGGAGGGCTATAAAAGAAGAAAGAAGCGTTAATATATGTACATACCAAAACAATTAATGCATCAAATCAGCACAAGCTTAATTAATATATATATATATACCTCGCCGGACATTGCAACAGCTCCCTCCTCCGTTCGGTCATCGGAGTCGTCATCATGATCTCCTTCCTCCTGCATTGTTGGATCACCGGAGCCGTCAGCTTGATCTCCTTCCTCCTCCATTGTTGGATGACCGGAGCCTTAATTCTCACCTTCCTGACCATCGGTGTCATTGAGAAATGACAAGGGATCATCACTGCTGAGGATTATATCACCTAGCAACTATTATGTCTCTTCGTCTCTTTCTATAGTTTCTGCAAATATTACAACATGGCAATATACAAACATGAGAGATGGATATATTAGTGGCAAACATAGACCTAGCTAATATCACAACAAGGAATCATATGCATATATGAG
>NW_025281199.1:0-1205 GCF_018294505.1 Triticum aestivum
GGCATTATCCATTATTAGGCAACGGTTGTAATGGTAGTAAGAATGACAATCATCTTTGCAGTGGACCTGGGAGTGGCAGCATAAGGGACGAAGGCGGGGGTAACATGTTGGATGCGATCATACCAGCACTAAAGCACCGGATTCCATCAGAACTCCGAAGTTAAGCGTGCTTGGGCGAGAATAGTACTAGGATGGGTTACCTCCTGGGAAGTCCTCTGTTGCATTCCCTTTATAATTATTTTTTGCGCCTCATGACAAACATATCACATGTGCGCGATATATATTA
The DNA here is from genome assembly GCF_018294505.1 of Triticum aestivum. NCBI lineage: Eukaryota > Viridiplantae > Streptophyta > Magnoliopsida > Poales > Poaceae > Triticum > Triticum aestivum. The sequence continues at coordinate 287 of NW_025281199.1, forward strand.
ACCCCGTTATATTATTTTTGACATTTGCGATATGTTTTAGCTCGTTGCTCATTGGTCACGCGTCTAGAGGCGGCTTTGTGGCGCGAGGAGCTCGTTCTGAAAGGGGTAAAAAAATACGTGTTGCTGCGGTATAGAGGGAGGGGTGGAAACCGTGGTAAACTCGTCTCCGTGTTTGAGGGGGGAGTAAGTAGTATATATAGGGCATTATCCATTATTAGGCAACGGTTGTAATAGTAGTAAGAATGACAATCATCTTTGCAGTGGACCTGGGAGTGGCAAGCATAAGGGACGAAGGCGGGGGTAACATGTTGGATGCGATCATACCAGCACTAAAGCACGGGATCCCATCAGAACTCTGAAGTTAAGCGTGCTTGGGCGAGAGTAGTACTAGGATGGGTGACCTCTTGGGAAGTCCTCGTGTTGCATTCCCTTTTTAATTATTTTTTGCGCCTCATGACAAACATATCACATGTGCGCGATATATATCAACCCTGTTATATTATTTTTGACATTTGCGATATGTTTTAGCTCGCTGCTCATTGGTCACGCGTCTAGAGGCGGCTTTGTGGCGCGAGCAGCGCGTTCTGGAAGGGGTAAAAAAATACGTGTTGCTGCGGTATGGAGGGAGGGGTGGAAACCGTGGTAAACTCGTCCCCGTGTTTGAGGGGGGGGGGAGTAAGTAGTATATATAGGGCATTATCCATTATTAGGCAACGGTTGTAATCGTGGTAAGAATGACAATCATCTTTGCAGTGGACCTGGGAGTGGCAAGCATAAGGGACGAAGGCGGGGGTAACATGTTGGATGCGATCATACCAGCACTAAAGCACGGGATCCCATCAGAACTCTGAAGTTAAGCGTGCTTGGGCGAGAGTAGTACTAGGATGGGTGACCTCTTGGGAAGTCCTCGTGTTGCATT
>NW_025281200.1:0-1205 GCF_018294505.1 Triticum aestivum
GAAGGAGAAGGCAAGGAAGGAGAAGGCTGCCAAGATGCCAACTCAAGAGGAGGCATCTGAGTATTTCTTGAAGAACAAGCAGGAGCAGCTTGGTTACTTGATAGCATCATCTCTGAGGATTGAGAAGGGATTGGCCACCCTCACTCAAAATCAGGAGAGCTTGGAGAGAATCATGGAACAAAAATTCTATGAACTAGATGTTAAGGTAACTGAGATTCAGTCAGTTGTGGAGCAGCTACAGGATGACATGCAGGAGAGGAAGGGCAAGACTACCACTAATGTCTTTGCCAGAGTGCCTAGAGCTCAGAGGTCAGCTGCAGTGCCAGTGCCAGACACCAGAGCCACATCATCTGCACCAGCTACAGCTCCTATAGCTCTAGTGCAACTAGCTCCAGCATCAACTCCAACACCCTCTACATCAACTGAAGCTTTCGTCCAAGGAGCCATCTCTACACCACCAATTGAAGATCAAGCCTGAGAGTCGATCTAGCACTATGCATTTTCTATGAACTTTTTGGTAACTTGTTGCCAAAGGGGGAGAAGAATGGATAGATCATAGGCTTCGAGAGAGAGAGAGAGTGTTGCTTTTATTCTCTCTTGATTTGCTGTTTCAAACTTGTTTGCTTTTGATTGCTTGAGATACTATGCTGTTATTTGTGAGACATTGATGATCATGTGTTTGATCATAAGCTACACTTATGCATGTTTGATGATATTATCTTATCATCCTATGTGATCATTCACTTTGCTTGGTGATGAGTGCATGTATTCAATCTTTATCATTTTGAGCGCTCCACCAAGATGTATGTGACATGGAAGAGTAACCCATGAGCCTAATTCCTTGTGCATTTGCAGTCCAAAGAAAATTTTAAACTATGCACAAATTTAGGGGGAGCTCTTGCTTATCACATACTTCTCAAAGCGACGATGTTTTTCAATCTTATTATCATTTGTCGAAGCTTTGATCTATATGTTGTCATCAATTACCAAAAAGGGGGAGATTGAAAGTGCAACTATCCCTAGGTGGTTTTGGTAATTCATAACAACATATAGCTCATTGAGCTAATGCTATTCCAAGACTATTATTTCAGGAAAGCTCAATGAATGGCATGGCATGGATGATGAAAGTGGATCCCTCAAAATACTAAGGACAAATGATTGGCTCAAGCTCAAAAGCTCAAGACTCTTCATTTTATATTTTAGTG
>NW_025281201.1:0-1205 GCF_018294505.1 Triticum aestivum
TTTAATTCGTCCAATCCCTTGCTTTCCGCACTATTTGTATCATTCCGCACTGATAGCATATCTTATCGAATAAAATGCAGCACTTTTTGCCTTTAATTGCATTACTTTATATATATATATGTTTATTTACAACATGTTGCACCCGTGCATCTTGGTACGGCCAAACACACCAGGGGCTTATGTCCTCCGCTTTATGGTGTGATAAAGTCTGCACACTTTCACAAGTGCGGCACCCCAAACTTATAGCATTATATGAATCAGCTCCGAATCCTGCCTTGGGTCAATAGTTGGGTTTGCCCGGCTCCCATGTTCGGCACCTTACGTTCCGTTCTATTGGCTAAGGTAGCACTGGGAGAACCACTGCGATTGCGCCCCGGTTCAGCCGGGTTAATGCCTCAGTGGAGAAAGCTAAAACTGACCGGCACGATAAGGTGAGAGACTGGTCGCTATTCGCGAGGTCCTTTCGGGTCCTTAAAGACCTACGCCGCTTCGAGCGAAGTTCCAGATTATGTCCGATGAAGGCGTGGATAGCGCCCCAATTCGGTCTTCCGAATACTAGGGGCTTCGCCGAAATTTAAAATTATAGAATTCTATGGATAAGTGAGAGTGTTCAAGCACTATAAGTCCGGTTGCCTTGTTCATTGTGTTGAGCGCCTCCCTAGATGGACCCAAAAATGGGAACAAGAGTGCTCAAGTTTATCCCGAACACCCCAGCACTCGTGGCATGGGGGCTGAAGCCGACGACTTGTCATCTCTCAGATTTAATAAATGGCCGCACAGAAGGTAATATTTTAAATTAAACAAGCGTTGCTTAGCGCATATGAACAAAGTTTTCAGCGCACAGGATAACACATTGCGAATTCATTCAAAAATTACATCCCTGGGGCACTCATCCGCAATCTTGCGGGCACCCTTCAGGACAGCCTTATAGTAAAGTTCGGGCGTACGATGCTCCTTGCCTGCTGGTGGCGCGTTAGTGATTGGCTTCTCCGCATCCAGCTTGCCCCAATGCACCTTTGCACGGGCAAGGGCCCGACGAGCACCTTCAATATAGGCGGAGCGCTTGATAACCTCCACCCAGGGGCACGCATCCACCAGCCGTCGCACGAGGCTGAAGTAGCTCCCAGGCATGGCCTCTCCAGGCTACAGCCGGACTATGAGGCCCTTCATGGCCTGCTCGGCCACCTTGTGCAGTTCGACCAGCT
>NW_025281202.1:0-1205 GCF_018294505.1 Triticum aestivum
GTCCTCGGCGTTGCTTAATCTGAAATGTGGCTAACAAAAGAGACAAGGTGTACATGTTGTATATGTATATGTCATCCATTTTTACTTCCCTTGATTTTTGCATATATAACACATGAATAGATGAGTAACTTGCATAGTTCATAAAATCTAAAGCCAAAAAATTAGCACAAGAAGTAGAAGGCATGAAAATATTGCAACTCAGTTTGCACATATAAGTGAAGCTCTTATTCATTTCAAAAGATTGACAATGTTCATCATTAAACCATCCCAACATTGGTGAATAAACCTTACTTGCATTAAATTTACATGCTACAACATGCTTAAATAAGCAAACATGCAATAAATCATTTAACACAGAATCATCACCAAGATTAGAGGTCATATCAAAATGATTAAACATTGGTTCTTTTGCATCAATAGTTAATTCAATGGGTGCACTCAAAATTGTTGGTATTTCAGTTGTTTGATCACATGGCAGAGTCAAATTATCAACGTAGTCCTCTAAAATAGGTGGTGTGATCAAAGTAGTGGGTAGCTCATCAGATGGTGCATTCAAATTGACAAGGCATTCATCATTCTCATGTAGAGATGGAAGATCAATACCTTTGTCATTACCTCTTATGATCAACTCAGATGATGTAGCCACTCTCGGGGGCGATGTGTCACATGGTGGAGGTGATGTAGTCCTGACAACAACGGATTTGGTTGCCATAGTATGCCTAGTAGTTGAAGGAACAATCATATCAACTCTTGGAATGTGCACCGTGCGCTTGTTCTCCTCGTGGCCAACACGTCGTTTTATTTCCTGTTCAGCTTTGCAAGCAAGATGAAACAAATGGTCCATAGGATAACACTCTTCATGAATTAGTATCTCTTGAATATCATGGTTTAATCCTCCCCAAAATCTATCCATAAAATCATCTTCACTTTCTTCTAAAGAGGAATGCAACAAGGTAGTTTGTAAATCATCATAATATTTTGTTACAGGTTCACTACCTTGTTTTAAGTGTTGCAACTTCTTAATCATGTCACGAGTATAATAAGCAGGGACGAAAGTATGTCGCATGGCAAGTTTCAAATCATCCCAAGTAGTAGGTATATAATCAGGGTGTAACCGACAATATTCACTCCACCAAACCAAAGCATAACCAGTGAAAGAACCAACCGCAACCTTAACCTTTTTATGTTCATCGAAATTATGGGAA
>NW_025281203.1:0-1205 GCF_018294505.1 Triticum aestivum
TATGCTCATTTTTTAGTAAAGTTAATCATAACTATTTTTTCTTCTATTTATTTTTGAATTGTAATAAGTCATTAAGAATAAGCATCTATGCTCATATTTTAGTAAAGTTAATCACAACTATTTTCTTTTCTTTTTATTCCTGAGTTGTAATAAGTCATTAAAAATAAGCATCTATGCTCCTTTTTTAGTAAAGTTAATCACAACTATTTTTTGCTTCAATTCATTTCTGATTAGTTTTCTATATAGTTTTTTTTCTTTTCAGCTATATTTATTTTTTTCTTTTTATTTCTCAGTTGTAATAAGTCATTAAAAATAAAAAAGAGGCGCAATGCTTATTAATTTGCTTCAAGCCTTTCGGAATAGTGTCAACTGCACTGCACATAGCTCTGTGCAGTCTACCGTATTTCTCAAGGCTTGAAGCTAACCATCGTGCAGGAGCATTGAGCCTCTTCGTCATCGTCTGTGCACTCAGGGCTTATAAACAGCTGCGAGTGCCTCTCGCTTAGCGAGGTGGGACTAAAAAAACAGCTGCAGGAAGAAGCTGCAGGAAGAATCAACAAAAAAACAGCTGCAGAAAATAAAAAAAGTGCCACCTAAAGGGCTACCACGGCCTGAATACGACTAGAAACCCAACAATGGGCAAGGATTCAGGCCCGCAATAGGCCCACCGGCACATATAGTGTGTTTAGAACCGTAAGCCTGCATTTGAGAGGAGATCGAGAGGGCAGCGGGACTGGGGCTTATAAACCACTCTCGGGCTCTCTCAGCTAGCGAGGTGGGACTAAACTTTCGTGCCGCGACGCGGGCAACACAGGGTCTTTAGTCCCGGTTGGTGGCTCCAACCGGAACTAAAGGGCTGCATTGGTACCGGTTCATGGACCCAACCGGTACCAATGGCCCCCTTTAGTCCCGGTTCGTGCCACCAACCGGAACTAAAGGTCTTCGTTTCCCGCCCTTTGAGCTGCTGAAAAGAGGCCTTTGGTCCCGGTTGGTGGCACGAACCGGGACTAAAGGGGGCATTAGTCCCGGTTGGAGCCGCCAACCGGGACCGATGCTCTTGCTATATATACAGGACTTAGCGGTTTTCGATCTCTCCTGCTCCACTCCCGTCGCCGCGCGTCTCCCTGCCGCCACCTCGCCGTCGCCGCCCCGCCCCGCCCACGCCGCCCCGCCCAGCCCCGCCCCGCGCCATCGCCGCCCGCACG
>NW_025281204.1:0-1205 GCF_018294505.1 Triticum aestivum
AGGACCGCCTTGAGGACGACCGTGAGAGCTTCGGGGGAGAACAACTCCTGTTCTCGAAGAAGTGGGAGGCGAGGAAGCGTCAAGGACGTGGTGGGGGTACCCCAAGCAGTGGAGGCGGCACCGGCAGAGGCGGCGGTCGCACCCAGGGCGGAGCCGGACGAGGTGCCGGCAACGACGACCAGGACAAGTGCCGATATTGTAGCATCAAGGGCCAGAGTGCCGCAAGAGGATGGCTTAGGAGGATGCCGCGGCCGCGGCGAACGTCGTCGAGGCTGAAGAGGACGGTGGGCCAGCAATGATGATGGCTTGCGTCAAGACCATGCAGGAGGGCACAGCGCCTCCGGCGACCATGGTCTCGACAAGCATCGAAGCCGTGCAGGAGGACGCAACACCTCCGACGACCACGGCGCCGGAAACCGTTAAGTCCATGCGGGAGGCACGAAGCTCTTCAACTAATCCCCTCCCGACATCGGTAGCGCTCTCCCCGACAACAATGTTCTCGGGAGACTACGATTGGGAGGAGATGAAGACCCGGGTGTGGGGGAGCCACGGCCTGGCAACCACGTCCCCTGCGACGCTGGTCAAGCCCGTGCAAGTTGGCACGGCAAAGGCATCCCCGACATCCTCGGGACCCGACAAGCCCGTGTCAGGAGGCACGGCAACGACACATCTGGTGGGCCACGTCCCGACCATGATGATGGCGACCAGTGAGCCGGTGCAAGAGGCATGGCACTCTGAGGTCGGCCACATCCCGACAACCAGGTTCTCGGGGTTCTGCAAGCCCGTGTGGGCGACACGGCACTCTTCGACAAGCCTCAACTGGGAGGCAATGAAGAGACGGTCATGGGGCGGCAAGGCCTCGACCGAGACTACGACGACCATAGAGTCCGTGCAGGAGGCTCAACACTCTTTGGTCGGCTATGCCGTGACCCCGACGCGCTCGGGGTCCATCGAGTCCGTGCGGGGCGCACCGGACTCCGTAGTTGGGCACGACCTGACTACGCTGGTGGCGGCCGTCGAGACCGTGCAGGAGGCACGGTGCTCTATGGTTGGCCACACCGCAGCCCCGACGCACTCGGGGTCTATCGACTCCGTGCGGGTGGCACGACACTCTCTGGAAGGGCATGCCCCAACCACGCTGGTGGCGACTGTCGAGACCGTGCAGAAGGCACGGTGCTCTATGGTCGATGACGCCGCAACCCCGA
>NW_025281205.1:0-1205 GCF_018294505.1 Triticum aestivum
GTCCAGGTCTGGACGCTATTACGGACAGTGTCCAGTCATGCCATCCGATCGGTGCTCTTATTAGGCTCAACCGAGTCGTTTTCCTTTGACGGATAGAGTTTTCATGACTTATAAACCCTAATACGCTTGCAGACGTTGATCCATACCTCGATGGGCGGTAAGAAAGCTCTAGCGTGGACATTATACGTCATCACGGGAACAACAGCATCTCACTAGCTGCTCGTCATTAGGATCACTCGCTCATCATTAGTATCATCCACCTCACTCATGGTTCATGGTGGTTGTTCCGTGGCCTCGTTAAATCTTCTTTGTGTGGTCTTTCATACAATTTATTCATTTGTTACAAGTGTACATTGTATAGATGACTGGATTGTTACTCTCGGGTGCTATCTCCGTTCTAGTTTATTAGTCCCCTTTGTATTCAGTGTTAAATTTTGATCATAGTTTTTATTAACAAAATATCAATGCATGTCACAAAAAATTATACCACTCAAATCTATGTTCGAATACGATCCAACAATATGATTTTTGCTGACATGCATTAACATTTTATTAGTTAAATCTATGGTTAAAATTTAACACAAAATACGAAGAGGACTAATAAATCAGAACAAAGGTAGTAATACGTTATTATTGGCTAGTTTATGAGAACAGATAAGTCAACCTTGAGTCGGCGGACGAGTTTTCGCCTCTGCGTGTCGGTGTACCACTGCCAGTACTTAGGGGAGCATGACGTGTTGGTGCCATAGCCCGACATGAACCTGTTGCACGGATGGTGCCTCAACCTCGATAGGGTTCCGGTGCCAGTCGTGCTGGCCTCAGGCCGCACGCAGCCGGCGGAGATCCACCACTACTGTGCTCTACTCGCGGTTGACCTCCACTGCGACCCAGCGTATGAGCTGGATTCATCGAATTGGGGCGCGTGGTTCGCCCAAGAACTACCAGCGCCACTAGTCATGCTTCAAGGGTGCACCCCGTGCGCTCCGTGTGCTCGCTGATCGACCACCACCACCGGTCATGGTGAAGGAGGACCAGGAGGCCAAGGAGGTCTACATTGCGGCCCTCGAGGAGGCCCCAAAGAGGGCCATCGAGGAGTCCGAGCGCGAGGAGATCACCAGGTGGCCTAGCCTTGCACATGCGCTCGACGAATCTATGGCGGGAGTGGAGGTCAACGCGCCCACACTGCCACCAGCACCGCCCGCATC
>NW_025281206.1:0-1205 GCF_018294505.1 Triticum aestivum
CACGGTTGGGGGGAAGCGGTAGGTGGGGGCGGTGTACTGCATGGTGGCGGGGTGGCTCGAGTGCTCGGTCGGGTTTGATGGAGAAGAATGAAGAAGAAGGGCAGAGGAGGCAGAGGATGGGGTATGATGGATGAGGAGGGAGAGGACGATAGTGCCCGGCTTAAATAGCCCAAGTGCGATGTCGTTTCACCCCGTCGAAACCCTAGAATTAATGGGCGGGCGGCGTTTGGTGGCGCCCCATGAAAGCATGTACACGAGCGTGGCCGTGGGAAACGGACTGCTACGCTTCTGTGCCACCGGTCGTGGGTCAAGGGGGACGGGCTCACGCACGCGTCTATGCCGTCGTGGGTCAAGGGGACACGCCTTCCCTGGGTTCTCTGCGTGTGCCGCCCGTGCATGCATGCCGTTGCCCATTAATTTGCTCATCTTGCTAGGGCCTGGCTAGAGGGCAAGGTTCGGTTGATGGGAGACGTGACAATAATGTACACCTTCTTTTGCCCATCTTGTAACGGGCAGCACGCCATTTGAACTGCATCGATACCCACATCGATACGGGCCCCATCGATACCATGCCAGTATTGCGTCGTCAAGGAGGAGCACGCCATGCACAGCGTGCACACCACGCCATGCAGCGTTGGCTTTTTGGTTGTCTTCATCGGGCTGCTGCATTGTGGCCGGGTGCATGCTTTGATGCGACGCTGCATCAGTTCTAATGGTAGGCATGCGACAGGTTACTGCGTTGATAGGGGTGGCGGAGCAGGGCTACGTCGAGGCATGCATGCAACGCACGGGCGCAGTCCTGCGGGTGGGCATGCATGCTGCGGGTAGGCACGGGCACGCATGCAACGATGGAAAGGGCACTCCGTAGGCTTGGTCCATGCACCGCGTCAACTCTTGCCGTTGGATTCAAATGAACGGTCCTGATGCTCCAACGAGAGAGGCTGATCCAAACCCCACCGCGTCAACCAATCAGCGCGTCTCATGCGGATCGCTGCACACTGTAGCTAACCCTAGCGCCTGATCTCAACCGTCCACGCACAACGATCGACGACCAGGTAGTGTGCGGGGTTTTGAGGGGTTTTGAGAGGGGTTTTGAGGGGTTTTGAGAGGTTTTGACTGATTAGGGTTGAGCATAACTAATTCAAAAAAATCAAAAAAATATAAAACTTGCGCACATAGTCTTATTATGTCGTATAGTAACGAGA
>NW_025281207.1:0-1205 GCF_018294505.1 Triticum aestivum
GGAGTCTTGGTCATTTTGCCTAAGAGGCATGGTTCGCACGTGTCAAACGATTCATAATCAAGAGACTCTAAAAGTCCATCGGCATGGAGCTTCTTCATGCGCTTGACACCAATGTGACCAAGGCGGCAGTGCCACAAGTATGTGGGACTATCGTTATCAACTTTAAATCTTTTGGCATCTACACTATGAACATGTGTAATATTACGCTCGAGATTCATTAAGAATAAACCATTGACCATCGGAGCATGACCATAAAACATATCTCTCATATAAATCGAACAACCATTATTCTCAGACTTAAATGAGTAGCCATCTCGTATTAAACGAGATCCTGATACAATGTTCATGCTCAAACTTGGCACTAAATAACAATTATTAAGGTTCAAAACTAATCCCGTAGGTAAATGTAGAGGCAGCGTGCCGACGGCGATCACATCGACTCTGGAACCATTCCCGACGCGCATTGTCACCTCGTCCTTCGCGAGTCTCCGTTTATTCCGCAGCTCCTGCTGTGAGTTACAAATATGAGCAACGGCACCGGTATCAAATACCCAGGAGTTACTACGAGTACTGGTAAGGTACACATCAATCACATGTATATCAAATATACCTTTGGTGTTGCCGGCCTTCTTATCCGCTAAGTATTTGGGGCAGTTCCGCTTCCAGTGACCCTTCCCCTTGCAATAAAAACACTCAGTCTCAGGCTTGGGTCCATTCTTTGACTTCTTCCCGGTAACTGGCTTACCAGGCGCGGCAACATCTTTGCTGTCCTTCTTGAAGTTCTTCTTACCCTTGCCCTTCTTGAACTTAGTGGTCTTATTGACCATCAACACTTGATGTTCTTTCTTGATTTCAGCCTCTGCTGACTTCAGCATCGAGAACACTTCAGGAATGGTCTTTTCCATTCCCTGCATGTTGTAGTTCATCACAAAGCTCTTGTAGCTTGGTGGGAGCGACTGGAGGATTCTGTCAATGACCGCCTCATCTGGGAGGTTAATGTTCAGCTGGGTCATACGGTTGTGCAACCCAGACATCTTCAGGATGTGCTCACTGACAGAACTGTTTTCCTCCATCTTACAACTGTAGAACTTGTCGGAGACATCATATCTCTCGACCCGGGCATGAGCTTGGAAAACTAGTTTCAGCTCTTCGAACATCTCATATGCTCCGTGATGCTCAAAACGCTTTTGGAGCCCCGGTTCTAA
>NW_025281208.1:0-1205 GCF_018294505.1 Triticum aestivum
AGAATGGTCTGAATCTCTCTATTTAATCCACCCAGAAAACGTGCAAGCATAGCTTCATTCTCCTCAACAATACCACATCTAATCATGCCAGTTTGTAATTCCTGATAATATTCTTCTACAGAATTTTTCCCTTGTCTTAAACGCTGCAATTTTTGAAGCAATTCACGTTGATAATATGGTGGAACCCAACGCGTACGCATAGCAGTTTTCAAAGCAGCCCAAGTAGTTGGAATAGGATATAATCTACAATGTTCAGACCACCATACACATGCAAAACTAGTGAAAGCACAAACGGCAGCAGCAACTCGTCTCTCCTCAGGATATTGTAAACATGTAAATCGTTGTTCAGTTTCTAACTCCCAAGTAAGATATATATCAGGAACATATCTACCCTCAAATGGTGGAATATTCAATTTCAGTTTAGGAATATGGACATCATCTCGTACCTGAGGTGGTGGTGCAGGCCTACCATGACGAATATATACCGGAGGTCGACCTGCTGGTGGTGGTGCTGGTGGCTGCTCGTAGATCTGATTTTGATCAACCTCATCCTCATAATCACCCGCATACTCATCATCCTCCTGGGTACCAGCAGGAGCAGTAGCAGGAGCCAAAGAAGCACCAACAGCAGTAGCAGCGGCACCAGAAGTTTGTCCTGTCTCAATAGGAACACGCTGTGCTCGTCCATACTGATTCGGAAGGGGGCGTAGTTGTTGTTGTTGCAGAGGTGCGACAGGTGCAGCTGGTGGTGGAAGACGCGCAAGCAGTTCATTAAATCTGTTATCGAGCTTTGTTTCGAACGTCTTCTCAAGGCCAGTGATCTTCTCCATGGCCTCTTCAAAATTGTTCAGCACATCTTGTACCTATTCAGTCATCATTTGCTGAAACTTATCATGAAGCTCCTTGTTCGATAAGTTCTCCCAGTCAATCTCGTCGGCTTGTGATCCTGGCATGGTTAGCAGCAATAGAAACACACAAGAATATGATCCTACAGACTACTAAGAAGTGGTGGTGGTGTATCACAAATCCGTCAAGCAAATCTCAAATTCTTACCAGTTCTTACCCAGCAGCAGGCGGTGATCGGCAACCGTTGTAGTCAAAAACTCTCAAAGCTTGGATAGAGCGATTACCAGGGAGAGTCGAACACACGACGTAGATGTATGTGGAGCTGGGAAGGCTTATAGTATGGTAGCAAAAAGGGTCAG
>NW_025281209.1:0-1205 GCF_018294505.1 Triticum aestivum
AATGCATAGCTTGTTAGCACGAAACACAAATCCATCGTTAACGACAAACTTGTTCCACATTCTTCCTTCTTTACAATTCTGCATTACATCTTTAAAATCAGCATCATGCACATATTGATCTTTGATGGTCTCCAAACCAAATATTTTGAAGTCAAGTTGTGAAAGCATAGTATAGCGACGAGACAATGCATCAGCAATAACATTTTCTTTTCCCTTCTTGTGTTTAATGACATAAGGGAAAGTCTCAATGAATTCAACCCATTTAGCATGTCTACGATTCAGTTTAGCTTGACTTTTAATATGTTTCAAAGATTCATGATCAGAATGTATAACAAATTCTTTGGGCCATAAATAATGTTGCCATGTTTCTAAAGTCCGAACAAGAGCATATAATTCTTTATCATAAGTAGAATAATTCAGACTAGGCCCACTCAATTTTCCAGAAAAGTATGCAACGGGTTTGCCATCTTGTAATAACACACCTCCTAATCCAATTCCACTAGCATCACATTCAAGCTCAAAAGTCTTATTAAAATCAGGAAGTTGGAGTAAAGGAGCATGTGTCAACTTATCTTTCAATACGGAGAAGGCTTCTTCCTGTGCGGTACCCCAAAGAAAAGGCACATCTTTCTTTGTAAGCTCATTGAGAGGTGCAGCAATGGTGCTGAAATCTCTCACAAAACGCCTATAGAATCCAGCGAGGCCAAGAAAACTCCTCACGTGTGTGACCGTTTTGGGCTGCGGCCAACTCTCAATAGCTTCAATCTTGGCTTTATCAACTTCAATTCCCTGTGGAGTAACAACATAACCAAGAAAAGATACTCGGTCGGTGCAAAAGGTGCACTTCCCAAGGTTACCAAACAAACGTGCATCACGTAGAGCAATAAAAACAGCACGTAAATGTTCCAAATGTTCTTCCAAAGATCTGCTATAAATCAATATGTCATCAAAGTAAACTACCACAAATCGTCCAATGAAAGCACGTAAAACTTCGTTCATTAATCTCATGAAAGTACTAGGTGCATTAGTTAACCCAAAAGGCATGACTAACCACTCATATAATCCAAACTTAGTTTTAAATGCTGTTTTCCATTCATCTCCCAATTTCATACGAATTTGATGGTAGCCACTACGCAAATCAACTTTGGAGAATATTGTAGAGCCACTCAATTCATCAAGCATATCATCTAGCCTAGGAATAGGAT
>NW_025281210.1:0-1205 GCF_018294505.1 Triticum aestivum
GACTAGCTCAGAAGCTCCGCCACAACCCCCTCTTCCTCCCCACCGCTCCACAGCTCCCCGGAAGCCCGGCATCGCCGCCACGTCGCCGTTCCCCTCTTCGGGCTCCGATCATCGTCGCCGTCGAATTCGTCGTCTCCAGCGCGTCCCCGAGCCCGCTAACCATCCCTGCAGCTCCGCGGTGAGCCCCCGGATCGTTTCCCCCTTCTCCCCTGATCTCTCCCGACCTCTAGGCCCTAGCCCCACCTTGGCCGAGAGCTCCACGCCGCCGGCGATGTCGCCGTCGTGGCCACGGTCACCGTAGCACCCAACCGAGCGCACTATCATGCTCCCCACCTCACCAGGAGCACGCAGCACGCACTAACGCCTCCCCAAACCCCCTGCAACGTCGATTCCGACCGCACCCGAACTCCGGCAGCCGCAGCCGAGCTCGCCGCCGTCGACTCCGGCCACCCCAGGCCCAGCCACGGCCACCGTCCGACGCGCCGTCGAGCTAGCTGTCCAACGCACCTAGCCGCACGCCGTTTGGAGCACCACAGAGGAAACCCGAGGCCCCTGCACGCCGCGGACCTCGCCGGCGACTAACCGCCGGCGGGTTTGACCTGTCCGACCTGAGGTTTGACCCCCCCAGGGTCACTGACGCGTGGGCCCTGTCGGCCAGGTGGTTAGATTAGCGCTAACTACTGTTAGTCAACCCCCCCTGACACTGACAGTGGGCCCCAGCGCCACTAATCCCTAATTAGGATTAATTTAAACCTGTTTAACCCCCCTGTCACTGACGTGTGGCCCCCACACGTCAGGTTTGACTTCAGCCAGCCGCAGTTGACCACTGACGTCATGCTGACGTCATGCTGGCGCAATAATTATATTCTGGATTTAAATTAAATCAGGAAATTCCAGAATATTATTTAAACTTCAAAAATTCATAACTTTTATTCTGTAACTCCAAATTGGACAAATTATATATGAAAAATGATCAGAAAAATCCAATCTATCCATCTGTACTATTTTCATGCATGATCAAACAAGTTAAATTGATGTTTTAAGCAGAACAAGGAAAAGCACTTAAAGAGGCCATGTTTGAGTTTGAAATTTGAATCTTTGATTCAAATTTGTTCAAACCCTTCTGGTTTTAGTTGCATTAGCCCAACACACTCATATTGCCATGTTTCATGCATGCATCATATTGTTGCACATTGTTTGGTGAT
>NW_025281211.1:0-1205 GCF_018294505.1 Triticum aestivum
CAACTTTGTTGAATTAAATAAAATACCTAGGCAACTCCAAAAATCACCAAACTACTCCTGGTCCATAGTTGGATTATTTCCAACATGAAACATTTTAGTTTGGAGATATTTGAGCATTTAAATATTTTATATTATTTTAAATGCCCAAATTCAAATATTTATGATTTAAATCAAAAACCTTAGGATGGCCTAGGAAAATGTGCACCACTTTTGGCAGAGGTTCTGAACCAAGGCAAAAATGATGGGCATTTTAGAAGGGCATTTCAGGTTCATTGAAAAATTATTTTAGTAACCCTAGTTGGTTTCAGAGGGGACTGGGGGTTCTGTCATCCCCATTTCAAGTTTCTGATGAAAGAGTAAACATGATGCAACACTCTAATGCATGACTAGCTAGGGTGTGACAACTCACCCCCACTCAAAAGAATCTCGTCCTGAGATTTGGGTTCCTTCGCGAAGAAGGCGGGATATTCAAGTCGAAGACGATCCTCCCTTTCCCAAGTTGCTTCATCCTCAGAATGGTGCGACCATTGAACCTTGAGAAACTTGATATTATGACGTCGCGTGGTACGTTCGGCTTGATCGAGGATACGAATGGGGTACTCTCGATATGTAAGATTATCTTGGAGATCAAGCGTTTCGTGGTCCACTTCACGGATAGGATCCGAGAAGCAACGCCTGAGTTGAGAAACGTGGAAGACATCGTGAACTTTGGAGAGGTGCGGAGGTAGTTCCAACTGGTAGGCAACTTCTCCTCGTTTGGCAAGAATGCGAAAAGGTCCAATGTAACGAGGAGCCAATTTGCCTTTGATACCGAAACGATGGGTTCCCTTCAGAGGGGTGACCCGAAGATAAGCCTTCTCGTCAACCTCGAAAGTCATAGCCTTATGTTTTCGGTCATATTGACTCTTTTGACGGGATTGGGCTGTTTTCAACTTTTCACGAACGATACGAACTTGTTCCTCTGCTTCCTGAATCATATCCGGGCCAAAGAATTGTCTTTCCCCGGTCTCTGACCAGTTAAGGGGTGTTCGACATCGTCGTCCATAGAGAACTTCAAAAGGGGCTTTACCCAAGCTAGATTGATAGCTGTTGTTGTAAGCGAATTCGGCAAATGGAAGGCACTTCTCCCAGTCCATTCCGAAAGAGATAACAGAGGCTCGAAGCATGTCTTCTAGAATTTGGTTGACGCGTTCCACTTGACCACT
>NW_025281212.1:0-1205 GCF_018294505.1 Triticum aestivum
TAATACACGTGTGAATACTTAGACCACAATATGTCCCTGGTGAGCCTCTAGTTGACCAGCTCGTTGTGATCAACAGATAGTCATTGTTTCCTGACTATGGACATTGGATGTCGTTGATAACGGGATCACATCATTAGGAGAATGATGTGATGGACAAGACCCAATCTTAAGCATAGCATAAAAGATCGTGTAGTTCGTTTTGCTAGAGCTTTGCCAGTGTCAAGTATCTCTTCCTTCGACCATGAGATCGTGTAACTCCCGGATACCGTAAGAGTGCCTTGGGTGTATCAAACGTCACAACGTAACTGGGTGACTATAAAGGTGCATTACAGGTATCTCCGAAAGTAGCTGTTGGGTTGACACAGATCGAGACTGGGATTTGTCACTCCGTATGACGGAGAGGTATCTCTGGGCCCACTCGGTAATGCATCATCATAATGAGCTCAATGTGACCAAGGTGTTGGACACGGGATCATGCATTACGGTACGAATAAAGTGACTTGCCGGTAACGAGACTGAACAAGGTATTGGGATACCGACGATCGAGTCTCGGGCAAGTAACGTACCGATTGACAAAGGGAATTGCATACAGGGTTTGATCGAATCCTCGACATAGTGGTTCATCCGATGACAACATCGAGGAGCATGTGGGAGCCATCATGGGTATCCAGATCCCGCTGTTGGTTATTGACTGAGAGCGTCTCGGTCATGTCTGCATGTCTCCCGAACCCGTAGGGTCTACACACTTAAGGTTCGGTGACGCTAGGGTTATTAGGAAGACTAGTATGTGACTACCGAATGTTGTTAGGAGTCCCGGATGGGATCCTGGACGTCACGAGGAGATCCGGAATGGTCCGGAGGTAAAGATTTATATATGGGAAGTTGTCAAACGGACACCGGGAAGTTTCGGGGTCATACCGGTATTGTACCGGGGCCACCGGAAGGGTTCCGGGGGTCCACCGGGAGGGGCCACCCCTCCCGGGGGGCCACATGGGCTGCGTGGGGCAGGGAGCCAGCCCCTGGTGGGCTGGCCGCACCCCCCTCCCTTGGGCCCATGCGCCTAGGGTTGAAGGGGAACCCTAGAGGGGGCGCCCCCCTTGACTTGGGGGGCAAGCCACCCTCTCCCCTCCCCCCTAGGCCGCCGCACCCCCCCCCTAGATGGGTTCTAGGGGGTCGGCCCCCTTCTCCCTTCCCCCTATAAATAG
>NW_025281213.1:0-1205 GCF_018294505.1 Triticum aestivum
TCCAAGAGTTCTATATCATTTCCCATCAAAAGTATGTCATCTACATATAATATGAGAAATGCTACAGAGCTCCCACTCACTTTCTTGTAAACGCAGGCTTCTCCATAAGTCTGTGTAAACCCAAACGCTTTGATCATCTCATCAAAGCGAATGTTCCAACTCCGAGATGCTTGCACCAGCCCATAAATCGAGCGTTGGAGCTTGCACACTTTGTCAGCATTCTTAGGATCGACAAAACCTTCCGGCTGCATCATATACAATTCTTCCTTAAGGAAACCATTAAGGAATGCCGTTTTGACGTCCATTTGCCATATTTCGTAATCATAAAATGCGGCAATTGCTAACATGATTCGGACGGACTTCAGCTTCGCTACCGGTGAGAAAGTCTCATCGTAGTCAACCCCTTGAACTTGTCGATAACCCTTAGCGACAAGCCGAGCTTTATAGATGGTCACATTACCATCCACGTCTGTCTTCCTCTTAAAGATCCATTTATTTTCTATGGCTCGCCGCTCAACGGGCAAGTCAGTCAAAGTCCATACTTTGTTTTCATACATGGATCCTATCTCGGATTTCATGGCTTCTAGCCATTTGTCGGAATCCGGGCCCGCCATCGCTTCTTCATAGTTCGAAGGTTCACCGTTGTCTAACAGCATGATTTCCAAGACAGGGTTGCCGTACCACTCTGGTGCGGAACGTGTCCTTGTGGACCTTCAAATTTCAGTAGGGGCTTGATCAGAAGTATCTTGATCATTATCATTAACTTCCTCTCTAGTCGGTGCTGGCACCTCAGGAACATTTTCTTGAGTTGCGCCATTTTCCGGTTCAAGAGGTAATACTTCATCAAGCTCTACTTTCCTCCCACTTACTTCTTTCGAGAGAAACTCTTTCTCCAGAAAGGACCCATTCTTGGCAACAAAGATCTTGCCTTCGGATCTGAGGTAGAAGGTGTACCCAATAGTTTCTTTTGGGTATCCTATGAAGACGCATTTTTCCGACTTGGGTTCGAGCTTTTCAGGTTGAAGTTTCTTGACATAAGCATCGCATCCCCAAACTTTTAGAAACGACAGCTTAGGTTTCTTCCCAAACCATAATTCATACGGTGTCGTCTCAACGGATTTCGACGGAGCCCTATTTAAAGTGAATGCGGCAGTCTCTAAAGCATAGCCCCAAAAAGAAAGCGGTAAATCGGTAAGAGACATCAT
>NW_025281214.1:0-1205 GCF_018294505.1 Triticum aestivum
AAGTGTGTGAAGTATTTTTGTTCTGGATAACATAAATAGATTATTGAATAGTTTGCACTAGAAATCACCTGACAAATATGCATATATGCAATATTTTTGGTCATATCCAAGGTAGTCATGTCCTCATCATCCTCCCCTTCTTGAAAATAAAGCCGTCCTCGGCGTTGCTTAATCTGAAATGTGGCTAACAAAAGAGACAAGGTGTACATGTTGTATATGTATATGTCATCCATTTTTACTTCCCTTGATTTTTGCATATATGACACATGAATAGATGAGTAACTTGCATAGTTCATAAAATCTAAAGCCAAAAAATTAGCACAAGAAGTAGAAGGCATGAAAATATTGCAACTCAGTTTGCACATATAAGTGAAGCTCTTATTCATTTCAAAAGATTGACAATGTTCATCATTAAACCATCCCAACATTGGTGAATAAACCTTACTTGCATCAAATTTACATGCTACAACATGCTTAAATGAGCAAACATGCAATAAGTCATTTAACACAGAATCATCACCAAGATTAGAGGTCATATCAAAATGATTAAACATTGGTTCTTTTGCATCAATAGTTAATTCAATGGGTGCACTCAAAATTGTTGGTATTTCAGTTGTTTGATCACGTGGCAAAGTCAAATTATCAACGTAGTCCTCTAAAATAGGTGGTGTGATCAAAGTAGTGGGTAGCTCATCAGATGGTGCATTCAAATTGACAAGGCATTCATCATTCTCATGTAGAGATGGAAGATCAGTACCTTTGTCATTACCTCTTATGATCAACTCAGATGATGTAGCCACTCTTGGGGGCGATGTGTCACATGGTGGAGGTGATGTAGTCCTGACAACAACGGATGTGGTTGTCATAGTATGCCTAGTAGTTGAAGGAACAATCATATAAACTCTTGGAATGTGCACCGTGCGCTTGTTCTCCTCGTGGCCAACACGTCGTTTTATTTCCTGTTCAGCTTTGCAAGCAAGATGAAACAAATGGTCCATAGGATAACACTCTTCATGAATTAGTATCTTTTGAATATCACGGTTTAATCCTCCCCAAAATCTATCCATAAAATCATCTTCACTTTCTTCTAAAGAGGAATGCAACAAGGTAGTTTGTAAATCATCATAATATTTTGTTACAGTTTCACTACCTTGTTTTAAGTGTTGCAACTTGTTAATCATGTCACGAGTATAATAAGCAGGGAC
>NW_025281215.1:0-1205 GCF_018294505.1 Triticum aestivum
CAAAACTGCGAGTGTTGATGACCGACACGTAAGCGCACCTTGGGGTTCAACAACTATGGAAATCGCTTTGGGACCCCAAAACGGTTAGTAATAGTCCAAGAATCAGGCCAGAATCAGCCTAAACTGCGATTGCTGATGACCGACACGTCAGCACACCTTAGGGTTCAACAACCATGGAAATCGCTTTCGGACCACAAAACGGTGAGTAATAGTGCACGAAACGGGCCAGAATCGGCCAAAATTGCGACTGTTGACGACGGACACGTAAACGCACCGCGGGGATCGTCAATCGTGGAAATAGCTCTGGGACCCCAAAATGGTGAGTAATAGTCCATGAAAGAGCCCAGAATCGAACGAAATTAGGATTGCTGGTGAACAACACGTAAGCGCACCCCGGGGTGCGTCAATCATGGAAATCGCTCCGAGACACCAAAACAATGAGTAATAGTCCATGAAAAGGGCCAAAGTCGGCCAAAACTGCGAGTGTTGATGACCGACAAATAAATGCACCCCAGGGATTGTCAATCATAGAAATCGCTCTAGGACCCCAAAACGGTGAGTAATAGTGCACGAAAAGAACCAGAATCGGCCAAAACTATGAGTGTTGATGACCGACCCGCAAACGCACCCTGGGGTTCGTCAATCGTGGAAATCACTCAGGGACCCCAAAACACTAAGTAATAGACCAAGAGACGGGCCAGAATCGGCCAAAACTGCGAGTGTTGATGACCGACACGTAAGCGCACCTTGGGGTTCAACAACTATGGAAATCGCTTTGGGACCCCAAAACGGTGAGTAATAGTCCAAGAATCAGGCCAGAATGAGCCCAAACTGCGTTTGCTGATGACCGACACGTAAGCACACCTTACAGTTCAACAACCATGGAAATCTCTTTTGGACCCCAAAACGGTGAGTAATAGTGCACGAAACGGGCCAGAATCGGCCAAAATTGCGACTGTTGACGATGGACACGTAAACGCACCGCGGGGATCGTCAATCATGGAAATAGCTTTGGGACCCCAAAATGGTGAGTAATAGTCCATGAAAGAGCCCAGAATCGAACGAAATTAGGATTGCTGGTGAACAACACGTAAGCCCACCCGGGGGTGCGTCAATCATGGAAATCGCTCCGAGACACCAAAACAATGAGTAATAGTCCATGAAACGGGCCAAAGTCGGCCAAAACTGCGAGTGTTGATGACCGA
>NW_025281216.1:0-1205 GCF_018294505.1 Triticum aestivum
TTTATTTTAGTTTTAGTCAGAATAGTAAATCTGCTATAACTTTAGTTAGAAAAATTATTTTTTTGCATGATTCCTTTTGACCCAACTTTATTTTGTCATTGCCAAACCCTAGAAATTAACTTTGGTATTTTAGGATTAATAAATAATTAGTTTAAAGCAGAATCCTATTAATCCTAATTAATTAACTAGTTCCTGTTTTCCTATTAAATTAATTAGTAAATTAATTTATTTTTAACTTGTGATTAGTTATTCAGGGTAGTTGAACTTTTATTTATAATTAATAAAAGTTTTTAAATTATTTTCTTAATAGAAATTGGATTAGACCTAAAATGAGTTTTATAATAGTTTTTTTATTAATTCTTTTGCTCCTAGTTGCTTAGTGAAACCTTTTCTGTTAAGTTAACTTAAAACCATGATTAGGTTATATTAAGGAATTTTTATATTATAAAAACTATTTTTTTGCTATGGTTTGAAGTAGGGAAACTTTGAGTGATTTTTCTTTGAGTTTTCCTTTGGATTTGGTTTTGGTTGCTTTGTTGTGTTAGGTTACTTTTGTTATGTTGTGTTATGTGATCCTATTGTTTTGCTTATTGTGTTCATTGTTGGTTTCGGTAGAGTTTCCGGAGTGCGAAGCTTGCTACTACGACTCTTTAACTTACGAGGATCATCAGCAAGGCAAGTCTTGATCATGTTATTTCTATACCTATGTTTTTGTGCATTAGTATTGTCACCACCCCACCACGCATGCAGTAGTGAAATCTTGAAGTCATTAAACTTGAGTAGTATCATGTGGTAGGATGAACCAATCCCCTTGTTACCATGACCCCGGGACGAAGTAGTTTATTTTGCTATGCTCGTATACGGGTTTTGGGTTGAGTGAAATTCATAAGCAAGATGTGAGAGTCAATGATGATGACAACCCCATGAACTACAATGATCAAGAAGGACTTCGGAAAATCACTACTGGGTGGAGGACGGTTGACGGGCACCCTGGAGCACCCAGTGGTGGCCGGGATGCATGGAGAAGCGCCATGACATCCTGCGGAAAGCTTCACCCAGCCACGAAGAGAAGGATGGATGCCCCATGACCGGAAGCTTACCTGTGCAGCCGCAAGCCATTATGGGCTCTGGCTGGGTTGACCCTAGTAGTGACGCTGGCTGGACGGTACTACGAGATGTAGAAGAACGGTAGGATTGGATGGGTA
>NW_025281217.1:0-1205 GCF_018294505.1 Triticum aestivum
AACAGCTAACATACGGAAGTAGTAGGAGCTGAACTGAGGCTTGAATCAACAATCTTATAAGTCTACGGATTAGTAACACGTGATCCTGATAGAAAAAAGAGATAGCCTAGTTCTTAATCCCCGTAGGAAAGGTAAGATGACTCAGATCAGAAGGGCATGAGGTATAAGGAGTAAAAAGAGCCTTACGTTCCATCCCACAATCAATTCCCTTATATAACTAAAGAATATCTAGACTCAACTTCGACCAGTTTGGCTTGGTAAACCTACAGGCAGTCAAGCTCTGATACCAACGCTGTCAGGACCCCGACTCGATGTCACATCGATCTAGCCGGTAACACTTCATATCACTTTGCGGCCTCACGCACGGTGTTCCCACGGGTGTCACCTTACCTTTGCCCGGGACCGTTTGCGCCTTTTGGCTCACGTATATGATAGTGTCGCTAGCATCCATATGATAAAGAGCCCGGGCTGACATGACTGGTCGTAAACCCAAAGTGGCACAGACTTACAGGGACAGGCATCCATGACCCAGCTTCGAACGTGTCGGTCATCAGCAAGTGGGTCCGGGCTGTAGCACTGGGCTAGCAGGACACCGGTAAACCGGGCTGTAGCGGGCTAACAGGACTCCGGTACTCAAAGCGTGACATTTCCCCGAAGGGACAGACACAGGAACGAAGAAGGACACATGCCGGCCAGCCTAAGTGTTCCAGAGCAGTAGCAATCTACCATGGCTCAGCGGTAACACTAGGAGACATTTCCCGGTAAGAGAGGCTACTAAAGATAAACAACTAGATAGTCAGATCCCACACATACCAAGCATTTCAATAACATGCACACAATATGCTCGATATGTGCAATACAACATGGCATCACAAAATGACTCTACGACTCAAGTATTTTATTCAATAGGCTCCGAGGAGCGCGATATTACAAACATGGGTCTCATGACCCAACACTCAGAGCATACAAATCAAAGCACAAGCGGAAGCTATCATGTCTGAGTACAGACATCTATAAATGAAAAAGGCTGAGAAGCCTGACTATCTATCAGATCCTGCCGGGGCACAAGATCGTAGCTGAGGTATCAAGCTAAACGTCGAAGTCCACGTGAAACTACTAGCGAGACCGAAGTCTCTCTGCAAAAACATAAAATAGGCAAACGTGAGTACAAATGTACCCAGCAAGACTTACATCAGAACTATCTA
>NW_025281218.1:0-1205 GCF_018294505.1 Triticum aestivum
GACTAACACAGTAATTTCTTTATACCATCAGAGAAAAGTGGATTCTCTTAAATTGCCTACGACAAAGGGTATGATTTCTGACTTCTCTTACTAGTATTTGCATCATGCGAGGATGCCATGCTCATAAATTATTTTCCTTTCTCACACCAGTTAGGTGCGTTAGATTTATTGAACGAAAGCAATGGATTGTTGCTGGTACAGAGGATGGCTATATCCATGTGTACAGCTGCGAGACAAAGATTCAAAAGCTCAAAAGTTTCAGAGCTTTCACTGATAGGCATGGGTATCTCAGCTTGCTAGCCGTGCATTTAACCCGTCCGTATTTGTTGTCAGCGGGTACACACATGAAACTTTGGGACTGGGACAAGGGTTGGGAGTGTGTGCAGACATTTGAGTGTTACTTTGGGGGATTTAGGGAGACAATATATGATGCCGCATTTAATCATAATGACACATTTGCTACTACTTCATCGAATACATTTTTAAGTGAGACAGCAACATACTTACATAAGGTCTCTCTCTCTCTCTCTCTCTCTCTCTCTCTCTCTCTATCTCTCTCTATCTCTCTCTCTCTCTCTCTCATATGATTGGTTGGTGTGCAGGTTTGGAGCTTTGATTCTCCCAAATCTGTAAGCACTCTGCCTGGGCACTCGAAATCACTGAACTGCCTTGCTTTCTTCATATGTCAAGATCAAGAATTTTTGGTTACCGGCTCAGATGATCATAATGCCAAGGTCTACAATTCTCATGGAAAAACATTCTAACACAGTATTTTTATATATAGTAGTTCTTGTAATGCATGCATTGATTCGTTTTTCCCATATCAGATATGGTACTTGCAGGAGAACATATGTGCATATACACTTGAAGCTTTCACATCGCCAGTTAGGTCTGTCCTATATCAGCCCAATCTTCATACTCTAATTATAGGTTCAGATGATGGTGCTATTTATTTGTGGAGCACAAAAAATTGCAGGTAACTTGAAATTTAGTAATGATAGCTGGTGTCCTTATGAACCCCATGCATTAGTCATCCATTTTTTACACGTCAGAAGTTTAGTCACTACTGATTTAGTCGACCATACTGGATTTCATTCAACTTGTTGGGAAAAAATCCAACAGGACATATTCAGACCCCCCTACGCTTACAAGAATCATCAATATTGGTTGTATTGGAGCTGTCTACCATCTTGCAAGTGCGATGG
>NW_025281219.1:0-1205 GCF_018294505.1 Triticum aestivum
TAGCAATTGCCGCATTTTATGATTATGAAATTTGGCAGATGGATGTCAAAACTGCATTCCTGAATGGATTTCTGGAAGAAGAGTTGTATATGATGCAACCGGAAGGTTTTGTCGATCCAAAGGGAGCTAACAAAGTGTGCAAGCTCCAGCGATCCATTTATGGACTGGTGCAAGAATCTCGGAGTTGGAATATACGCTTTGATAAGTTGATCAAAGCATATAGTTATTGTACAGACTTACAGTGAAGCCTGTATTTACAAGAAAGTGAGTGGGAGCACTACAACATTTCTGATAAGTATATGTGAATGACATATTGTTGATCGGAAATAATGTAGAATTATTCTGCAAAGCATGAAAGGATACTTGAATAAAAGTTTTTCAAAGAAAGACCTTGGTGAAGCTGCTTACACATTGAGCATCAAGATCTATATAGATAGATGAAGACGCTTGATAAATTTTTGAAATAGTTCAAAATGGAACAGTCAAAGAAGGAGTTCTTGCCTGTGTTGCAAGGTGTTAAGTTGAGTAAGACTCAAAGCCCGACCATGGCAGAAAATAGAAAGAGAATGAAAGTCATTCCCTATGCCTCAGTCATAGGTTCTATAAAGTATGCCATGCTGTATACCAGATCTATTGTATGCCATACCACTGAGTTTGGCAAGGGAGTACAATAGTGATCTAGGAGTAGATCACTGGAGAGCGGTCCAAATTGTCCTTAGTGGAATAAGGATATGTTTCTCGATTATGGAAAAAGGTTCGTCGTAAAAGGTTACGCCGATGCAAGTTTGACACTAATCTAGATGACTCTAAGTCTTGATCTAGATACATATTGAAAGTGGGAGCAATTAGCTAGAGTAGCTCCGTGCAGAGCATTGTAGACATAGAATTCGCAAAATACTTACGGATCTGTATATGACATACCCGTTGACTAAGATTCTCTCACAAGCAAAACATGATCACACCTTAGTACTCCTTGGGTGTTAATCACATAGCGATGTGAACTAGATTACTGAATCTAGTAAACCCTTTGGGTGTTGGTCACATAGCGATGTGAACTATGGGTGTTAATCACATGGTGATGTGAACTATTGCTGTTAAATCACATGGCGATGTGAACTAGATTATTGACTCTAGTGCAAGTGGGAGACTGAAGGAAATATGCCCTAGAGGCAATAATAAAGTTATTATTTATTTCCTTATATCAT
>NW_025281220.1:0-1205 GCF_018294505.1 Triticum aestivum
GTTACGGACCCAGTCCGTGTAATTGCTACCATCATCTTTCAACTTTGCTTTCTCAAGGAACGCGTTAAAATTCAACGGAACAACAGCACGAGCCATTTATCTACAAACAAACATAGACAAGCAAGATACTATCAGGTACTAAGTTCATGATAAATTTAAGTTCAATTAATCATATTAAGAACTCCCACTTAGACAGACATCTCTCTAGTCATCTAAGTGATCACGTGATCCAAATCAACTAAACCATAACCGATCATCACGTGAGATGGAGTAGTTTTCAATGGTGAACATCACTATGTTGATCATATCTACTATATGATTCACGCTCGACCTTTCGGTCTCCGTGTTCCGAGGCCATATCTGCATATGCTAGGCTCGTCAAGTTTAACCTGAGTATTCCGCGTGTGCAAAACTGGCTTGCACCCGTTGTAGATGGACGTGAGCTTATCACATCCGATCATCACGTGGTGTCTCGGCACGACGAACTTTGGCAACGGTGCATACTCAGGGAGAACACTTCTTGATAATTTTAGTGAGAGATCATCTTAAAATGCTACCGTCAATCAAAGCAAGATAAGATGCATAAAGGATAAACATCACATGCAATCAATATAAGTGATATGATATGGCCATCATCATCTTGTGCTTGTGATCTCCATCTCCGAAGCACCGTCGTGATCACCATCGTCACCGGCGCGACACCTTGATCTCTATCATAGCATCGTTGTTTTTTACGCCATCTATTGCTTCTACAACTATCGCTACCACTTAGTGATAAAGTAAAGCAATTACAGGGCGTTTGCATTTCATACAATAAAGCGACAACCATATGGCTCCTGCCAATTGCCGATAACTTCGGTTACAAAACATGATCATCTCATACAATAAAATATAGCATCACGTCTTGACCATATCACATCACAACATGCCCTGCAAAAACAAGTTAGACGTCCTCTACTTTGTTGTTGCAAATTTTACGTGGCTGCTACGGGCTTAGCAAGAACCGTTCTTACCTACGCATCAAAAACCACAACGATAGTTCGTCAAGTTGGTGCTGTTTTAACCTTCGCAAGGACCGGGCGTAGCCACACTCGATTCAGCTAAAGTGAGAGAGACAGACACCCGCCAGCCACCTTTAAGCACGAGTGCTCGTAACGGTGAAACCAGTCTCGCGTAAGCGTACGCGTAATGTCGGTCCGGGCCGC
>NW_025281221.1:0-1205 GCF_018294505.1 Triticum aestivum
TGCCAAGCGTTCATAACGTCTTGGTTTTCTGGGATTGGTGCTTCACCTAGCGGTGCTTCTAAGACATAATCTTTCTTGGCTACTATGAGGATGATCCTCAGGTTCCGGACCCAGTCCGTATAGTTGCTGCCATCATCTTTCAGCTTGGTTTTCTCTAGGAACGCGTTGAAATTGAGGACAACGTTGGCCATTTGATCTACAAGACATAGTGTAAAGATTTTAGACTAAGTTCATGATAATTAAGTTCATCTAATCAAATTATTTAATGAACTCCCACTCAGATAGACATCCCTCTAGTCATCTAAGTGAAACATGATCCGAATTTAACTAGGCCGTGTCCGATCATCACGTGAGACGGACTAGTCAAGATCGGTGAACATCTCCATGTTGATCGTATCTTCTATACGACTCATGCTCGACCTTTCGGTCCTCCGTGTTCCGAGGCCATGTCTGTACATGCTAGGCTCGTCAAGTCAACCTAAGTGTATTGCGTGTGTTTCGAGGCCATGTCTGTACATGCTAGGCTCGTCAACACCCGTTATATTCGAACGTTAGAATCTATCACACCCGATCATCACGTGGTGCTTCGAAACAACGAACCTTCGCAACGGTGCACAGTTAGGGGGAACACTTTTCTTGAAATTATCATAAGGGATCATCTTACTTACTACCGTCGTTCTAAGCAAATAAGATGCAAAAACATGATAAACATCACATGCAATCAAATAGTGACATGATATGGCCAATATCATTATGCACCTTTGATCTCCATCTTCGGGGCACCATGATCATCTTCGTCACCGGCATGACACCATGATCTCCATCATCATGATCTCCATCATTGTGTCTTCATGAAGTCGTCACGCCAACGATTACTTCTACTTCTATGGCTAACGCGTTTAGCAACAAAGTAAAGTAAATTACATGGCGTTATTCAATGACACGCAGGTCATACAAAATAATAAAGACAACTCCTATGGCTCCTGCCGGTTGTCATACTCATCGACATGCAAGTCGTGATTCCTATTACAAGAATATGATCAATCTCATACATCACATATATCATTCATCACATCTTCTGGCCATATCACATCACATAGCACTTGCTGCAAAAACAAGTTAGACGTCCTCTAATTGTTGTTGCAAGTTTTTACGTGGTTTATAGGTTTCTAGCAAGAACGTTTCTTACCTACGTATGACCACAA
>NW_025281222.1:0-1205 GCF_018294505.1 Triticum aestivum
TTTTTTTGTGAAATTTGAGAAGAGAAGAGTCAAAACTCTACGTCAGGATGCCTTACCAGAGCGATGAGGAGACTGGGAAGTAAAAAGAATTCCTAAGCTCTCCGATATATAATTCCTAAGGACTCAAAACATTTTTCTAGACACAACTCGGCTGCTAAAAACGATCAAGCAATGGGGGCTCCTAAGGTCGGGGAAGGCTCTGATTACCAACTTGTAACGCCCTCGATGCGGCTATATCTCCCACGTGTCGAGGCACGACTTAGAGGCATAACCGCATAGAAAGCAATGTCGCAAGTCGGGAAATCGTCATACATCCCATGTATTACATAATAAAAAGGGGGAGATAACATAGTTGGCTTACACTCGCCACGTCACATCAGAGTACATAAATAACATCCATCAAACAAACACTCATGGCCCGACTACGGCGCCAAAATAGAAAAGAACCCAACATGCAACAAGGTCCTGAATCGATAACCCCAACTAGGCACCACTACTGATCATCCGGAAAAGACACATAGTATCGCTGAGAGTCCTCGTCGAACTCCCACTTGAGCTCGTAATCGTCAACTGGAGCAGAAACACCTGGACCTGCATCTGGAGTTGTAGTATCTGTGAGCCACAAGGACTCAGCAATCTCACACCCACGCGATCAAGACTATTTAAGCTCATAGGAATGGATAAGGCAAAAAAATATGTGGAGCTGCAGCAAGCGACTAGCATATGTGGTGGCTAACTTATACGCAAAAGAGAGCGAGAAGAGAAGGCGAAGCACGAGCGAGAAGCTAAAGGAACATCCTGCGCAAGCATAACCCCAACACCGTGTCCACTTCCCGGACTCCACCGAGAAGGGGCCATCACGGTAACACACACGGTTGATTCATTTTAATTAAGTTTAGTTCAAGTAATCTACAACCGGACATTAACAAATTCCCATCTGCCCATAACCGCGGGCACGGCTTTCGAAAGATCAATCCCTGCAGGGGGGTCCCAACTTAGCCCATGACAAGCTCTCACGGTCAACGAAGGAATAGACCTCCACCCGAGACACACCGATCAGACTCGGCAACCCGGTACAACAAGACAATTCGACAGGTTAAAACAAGACCAGCAACACCGCCCGAATGTGCCGACAAATCCCGATAGGAGCTGCACATATCTCTTTCTCAGGGCACACTCAGATGAGCGCTCCATACAACTAAAAC
>NW_025281223.1:0-1205 GCF_018294505.1 Triticum aestivum
TACTTGTAGTAAAAACTTTGCTTTCAGTTTATTGTTTTCCTTGGTTTTCTTTTGGTTTTATTTTGTGTGATTTGATGATTGTGTGATAATTCTTTTACTTGTTGTTATGTTATTATCTTGTATGATGCTATGCTTATTATGCTTTGTTTGTTTCGATAGAGTACTCTAGAGTGTGAGGCTTGTTACTACGAGTCTTTAGCGTTCGAAGATCGTTAGCAAGGCAAGTCTTTGATCATCAATTTTATTACCAATGTTTTATTGCATTAGTAGTATTCCTCCCCACCATGCATGTAAGTAGGAGAAACTGAATCAAGTCTTGAGTAGTATCATGTGGTAGGTTGACCCAAAATCCCTATGTTACCATTTCCCGGTACGTTGAAGTATTTATGATATGCTTCGTAGACAGGGTTGGTTGAGTGATTCATATGGATATGTGAGAGTAAAGATGATGACAACCTCAAGATTTAAGGATGCTCAAGATGGACTTCAAATTCACTACTGGGTCAACGACGGATGGACGGGTACCCTAGAGAACCAAGTGGTTAACCGAGGGATGCACGGAGAAGCGCCATGCCATCTTGCGGAAAGCTTCACCCAGCCATGAAGAGACGGATGGATATACCTTGACCAGAAGGTTACCTATGTAGCTGCAAGCCATTACGGGCTCTAGCTTGGTCGACCGTAGGCGTGACTCTGGACGGACGGTGCTAGCAGATGGACAAGAACGGTAGGAAATGGATGGACACTGGCAGTGGCCTAGAGAAACTCTACGGAAGACCCTGTTTCGTTCGTCCCGTCTTCAAACACCAGGCAGTGCGTGGACATAAATGAGGGAATGATTCTTGCAGGTAAAGTGCATAAGACCCTGTTTCGTTCGTCCCGTCTTCTAACCAATTTGCCGTGTCCCCGGTAATGGACAACTGAGCCTCTGGAATTGGAGTTATTAAGAAATCTCAACACCAAACAGAATAAATTGATGGGTTATTAATGATTTTCGGGTACGAGACACTAGTTGGCGGAACCATCTCAATAATAACCAATATTTTTTAGTAATTGCAAGCAAGCCCTTTTGTCGTCGGGAAAATTTTCCTTTTTCGCAAAAACTTAAACTTAGAGCCCCACAGCCAAATTGCATATAGTTTTAGTATTTTATTAATGTTCGCACTCTATGACTTGCCAGCATAATCCATAATGTTGACCTACAC
>NW_025281224.1:0-1205 GCF_018294505.1 Triticum aestivum
TACTTGTAGTAAAAACTTTGCTTTCAGTTTATTGTTTTCCTTGGTTTTCTTTTGGTTTTATTTTGTGTGATTTGATGATTGTGTGATAATTCTTTTACTTGTTGTTATGTTATTATCTTGTATGATGCTATGCTTATTATGCTTTGTTTGTTTCGATAGAGTACTCTAGAGTGTGAGGCTTGTTACTACGAGTCTTTAGCGTTCGAAGATCGTTAGCAAGGCAAGTCTTTGATCATCAATTTTATTACCAATGTTTTATTGCATTAGTAGTATTCCTCCCCACCATGCATGTAAGTAGGAGAAACTGAATCAAGTCTTGAGTAGTATCATGTGGTAGGTTGACCCAAAATCCCTATGTTACCATTTCCCGGTACGTTGAAGTATTTATGATATGCTTCGTAGACAGGGTTGGTTGAGTGATTCATATGGATATGTGAGAGTAAAGATGATGGCAACCTCAAGATTTAAGGATGCTCAAGATGGACTTCAAATTCACTACTGGGTCAACGACGGATGGACGGGTACCCTAGAGAACCAAGTGGTTAACCGAGGGATGCACGGAGAAGCGCCATGCCATCTTGCGGAAAGCTTCACCCAGCCATGAAGAGACGGATGGATATACCTTGACCAGAAGGTTACCTATGTAGCTGCAAGCCATTACGGGCTCTGGCTTGGTCGACCGTAGGCGTGACTCTGGACGGACGGTGCTAGCAGATGGACAAGAACGGTAGGAAATGGATGGACACTGGCAGTGGCCTAGAGAAACTCTACGGAAGACCCTGTTTCGTTCGTCCCGTCTTCAAACACCAGGCAGTGCGTGGACATAAATGAGGGAATGATTCTTGCAGGTAAAGTGCATAAGACCCTGTTTCGTTCGTCCCGTCTTCTAACCAATTTGCCGTGTCCCCGGTAATGGACAACTGAGCCTCTGGAATTGGAGTTATTAAGAAATCTCAACACCAAACAGAATAAATTGATGGGTTATTAATGATTTTCGGGTACGAGACACTAGTTGGCGGAACCATCTCAATAATAACCAATATTTTTTAGTAATTGCAAGCAAGCCCTTTTGTCGTCGGGAAAATTTTCCTTTTTCGCAAAAACTTAAACTTAGAGCCCCACAGCCAAATTGCATATAGTTTTAGTA
This sequence comes from Triticum aestivum, assembly GCF_018294505.1. Lineage (NCBI taxonomy): Eukaryota > Viridiplantae > Streptophyta > Magnoliopsida > Poales > Poaceae > Triticum > Triticum aestivum. The sequence goes on from NW_025281224.1 coordinate 1,148, forward strand.
TTTTATTAATGTTCGCACTCTATGACTTGCCAGCATAATCCATAATGTTGACCTACAC
>NW_025281225.1:0-1205 GCF_018294505.1 Triticum aestivum
CGGCTAACCCTGTAGCGTTTGACCACGGGATCTAGCCCTTTGACTTTGCACGGACGGGCTTTGACCAGTGGACCTCTCCACCCGGTTGTGTTAGGTCGGCCCAGAGGAACACTTTGGAGCAACATCCGGGCCAAACCCACAGCTACATCCACTCCGTGTAGACCCGACGCGTCCGTTTCCCCCCTCCAGGTGCCGGCGGCGGCGACGTCCGTGAGGGGGGGGGCACACCCCGAAGACGCGTGCTGGGCGTTTGCAACCGCCTCAACACTTCCAGATTTGTGAGAGGCCACCTACGCAAGATTTGACGGTATGCTAGCCCCCGGAGGTCGCCGGCCACAGTCGTAGACGTGCGAAGAGCAATCCGCGTAGAGGGAAGTGTTCAGATACTTCTCCATCACAAAAAATTATGAAAAATTACCATCAGTCCTATAGCACATGTGCCCACGTTGTGTAAAAGACTCATGATTTTATCGCGCTCCAAGTATTTAATAATATTCACGCTGCATCGTTACCGCTGAACGTCTACTACCGTTTCATTGCCGTCCGTGAGGGGGGCCACAACCCGGAGACGCGTGCCGCCTCTTCGGACATGCCACAACACCACCCCGCATGTATGAGGGCCCGGTACGACGCTCCGGTGGCATTGCTACCCCCAGGGCCCCCATCCCGGCTAACCCTGTAGCGTTTGACCACGGGATCTAGCCCTTTGACTTTGCACGGACGGGCTTTGACCAGTGGACCTCTCCACCCGGTTGTGTTAGGTCGGCCCAGAGGAACACTTTGGAGCAACATCCGGGCCAAACCCACAGCTACATCCACTCCGTGTAGACCTGACGCGTCCGTTTCCCCCCTCCAGGTGCCGGCGGCGGCGGCGGCCGTGAGGGGGGGGCACACCCCGGAGACGCGTGCTGGGCGTTTGCAACCGCCTCAACACTTCCAGATTTGTGAGAGGCCGCCTACGCAAGATTTGATGGTATGCTAGCCCCCGGAGGCCGCCGGCCACAGTCGTAGACGTGCGAAGAGCAATCCGCGTAGAGGGAAGTGTTCAGATACTTCTCCATCACAAAAAATTATGAAAAATTACCATCAGTCCTATAGCACATGTGCCCACGTTGTGTAAAAAACTCATGATTTTATCGCGCTCCAAGTATTTAATAATATTCACGCTGCATCGTTACCGCAGAACGTCTACTACTGTTTCATTG
>NW_025281226.1:0-1205 GCF_018294505.1 Triticum aestivum
TTTGTACTACCAGGATGGATACATAGAGGCGTATCATGGGCTTCTTTCATAACTTCCTGTGTCATATCCAGGTTTTTCTCTGCACATGGCACCACTAGGCGGCCCTTGAAGTATAGGGTGCCATCTTCAGAAATGGTGAAGAATGAGGGCTTTCCTTCTGCGAGGTAGCGCTTAATCTTGTAGGCTTCAGAGTCATACTTCTGTAGCCTTTTGATGCTGTCCTCGAGATCTGGTTTAGCAACTAGGGTATTGAGGGAACCCTGGGTAACAACGTGGAGGTTCACCTTGCCAAATTGTTTAGGAGGGGGAGCGAGTGCACCCGGAGGAACAATATGGAGGTTCAGCTTCCTGAATTCTTCAACAAGTGAGGGCTGAACTTTATGAACCTGGAGGTGGTTGCAGTAAGACTTGCGGCTCAAGGCATCAGCCATTACATTAGCCTTGCCTGGAGTATAGGAAATACCCAAGTCAAAGTCTGCAACGAGCTCCATCCATCTCTGCTGGCGGAGGTTCAGATTTGGCTGAGTAAACAGATACTTCAGACTTTGGTGGTCAGTGAAGATCTCGCAACGATTACCGAGAAGGTAATGTCGCCACTGCTTCAGCGCATGAATGACTGCAGCAAGTTCGAGGTCGTGAACTGGGTAGTTCTCTTCGTGAGGGCGCAATTGTCGAGAGGAATAAGCAATCACTTTGCGGTCTTGCATTAGGACACAGCCTAACCCTTGACGGGAAGCGTCGCAGTAAATGACGAAGTCCTTCTTAGTATCAGGTGGAGCTAGAACTGGAGCATAAGTCAACTTGTCTTTGAGTGCCTGGAAACTTTCCTGACATTTGTCTGTCCATTGGAACTTGACGCCCTTATGCAACAGGTTAGTCAGAGGCCTGGCGATCTTAGAGAAGTTCTCGACAAATCGACGGCAATAGCTGGCGAGACCGAGAAAACTTCTGACTTGCTTAACGTTCTTGGGAGGAGTCCAATCAAGAATAGCCTGAACTCGTTCAGGGTTGACGGCAATACCATCCTTAGAGATGACATGCCCAAGATAGGTTACTTCCGGTAGCCAGAATTCACATTTAGAGAACTTGGCATATAGTTGATGTTCTCGTAGTTTTTCCAGCACAAGACGAAGATGTTCAGCATGTTCTTCTTCGTTCTTGGAGAATATCAGGATATCATCCAGATAAACCACGACGAACTTGTC
>NW_025281227.1:0-1205 GCF_018294505.1 Triticum aestivum
TTCATGCTCAAAGCTGGCACTAAATAACAATTATTGAGGTTTAAAACTAATCCCGTGGGTAGATGCAGAGGTAGCGTGCCGACGACGATCACATCGACCTTGGAACCATTCCCGACGCGCATCGTCACCTCGTCCTTTGCCAGTCTCCGTTTATTCCGTAGTTCCTGTTTTGAGTTACAAATATGAGCAACCGCACCGGTATCAAATACCCAGGAGCTACTACGAGTACTGGTAAGGTACACATCAATTACATGTATATCACATATACCTTTGGTGTTGCCGGCCTTCTTCTTGTCCGCTAAGTATTTGGGGCAGTTCCGCTTCCAGTGACCACTTCCCTTGCAATAAAAGCACTCAGTCTCGGGCTTGGGTCCATTCTTTGACTTCTTCCCGATAACTGGTTTACCGGGCGCGGCAACTCCCTTGCCGTCCTTCTTGAAGTTCTTCTTACCCTTGCCCTTCTTGAACTTAGTGGTTTTATTCACCATCAACACTTGATGTTCTTTCCTGATCTCCCCTTCCGCTGATTTCAGCATTGAATATACCTCGGGAATGGTCTTTTCCATCCCCTGCATATTGTAGTTCATCACAAAGCTCTTGTAGCTAGGTGGAAGCGACTGGAGGATTCTGTCAATGACCGCGTCATCCGGGAGATTAACTCCCAGCTGAGACAAGCGGTTGTGCAACCCAGACATTCTGAGTATGTGCTCACTAACAGAACTGTTCTCCTCCATTTTACAGCTGAAGAACTTGTCGGAGACATCATATCTCTCGACCCCGGCATGAGCTTGAAAAACCAGTTTCAGCTCCTCGAACATCTCATATGCTCCATGTTTCTCAAAACGCTTTTGGAGACCCGGTTCTAAGCTGTAAAGCATGCCGCACTGAACGAGGGAGTAATCATCAGCACGCTGCTGCCAAGCGTTCATAACGTCTTGGTTCTCAGGGATTGGTGCATCACCTAGCGGTGCTTCTAAGACATAATCTTTCTTGGCTACTATGAGGATGAGCCTCAGGTTCCGGACCCAGTCCGTATAGTTGCTGCCATCATCTTTCAGCTTGGTTTTCTCTAGGAACGCGTTGAAATTGAGGACAACGTTGGCCATTTGATCTACAAGACATAGTGTAAAGATTTTAGACTAAGTTCATGATAATTGAGTTCATCTAATCAAATTATTTAATGAACTCCCACTCAGATAGACATC
>NW_025281228.1:0-1205 GCF_018294505.1 Triticum aestivum
GGGGGGGGGGCACGCACCGGAGACGCGTGCTGGGGGTTTGCAACCGCCTCAACACTTCCAGATTTGTGAGAGGCCGCCTACGCAAGATTTGACGGTATGCTAGCCCCCGGAGGCCGCCGGCCACAGTCGTAGACGTGCGAAGAGCAATCCGCATAGAGGGAAGTGTTCAGATACTTCTCCATCACAAAAAATTATGAAAAATTACCATCTGTCCTATAGCACATGTGCCCACGTTGTGTAAAAAACTCATGATTTTATCGCGCTCCAAGTATTTAATAATATTCACGCTGCATCGTTACCGCAGAACGTCTACTACCGTTTCATTGCCGTCCGTGAGGGGGGGCCACAACCCGGAGACGCGTGCCGCCTCTTCGGACATGCCACAACACCACCCCGCATGTATGAGGGCCCGGTACGACGCTCCGGTGGCATTGCTACCCCCCAGGGCCCCCGTCCCGCCTAACCCTGTAGCGTTTGACCACGGGATCTAGCCCTTTGACTTTGCACGGACGGGCTTTGACCAGTGGACCTCTCCACCTGGTTGTGTTAGGTCGGCCCAGAGGGACACCGGGAAGCAACATCCGGGCCAGGCCCACAGCTACATCCACTCCGGGTAGACCCGACGCGTCCGTTTCCCCCCTCCAGGTGCCGGCGGCGGCGGCGTCCGTGAGGGGGGGGGCATGCACCGAAGACGCGTGCTGGGCGTTTGCAACCGCCTCAACACTTCCAGATTTGTGAGAGGCCGCCTACGCAAGATTTGACGGTATGCTAGCCCCCGGAGGCCGCCGGCCACAGTCGTAGACGTGCGAAGAGCAATCCGCGTAGAGGGAAGTGTTCAGATACTTCTCCATCACAAAAAATTATGAAAAATTACCATCAGTCCTATAGCACATGTGCCCACGTTGTGTAAAAAACTCATGATTTTATCGCGCTCCAAGTATTTAATAATATTCACGCTGCATCGTTACCGCAGAACATCTACTACCGTTTCATTGCCGTCCGTGAGGGGGGGCTACAACCCGGAGACGCGTGCCGCCTCTTCGGACATGCCACAACACCACCCCGCATGTATGAGGGCCCGGTACGACGCTCCGGTGGCATTGCTACCCCCCCAGGGCCCCCGTCCCGCCTAACCCTGTAGCGTTTGACCACGGGATCTAGCCCTTTGACTTTGCACGGACGGGCTTTGACCAGTGGACCTCTCC
>NW_025281229.1:0-1204 GCF_018294505.1 Triticum aestivum
GCGCGGATCTTACTCTGGTTGATCTACGTGGTTCAGTAGTATCTTGATCTGAAGTTTCATGATCATTATCATTGGCTTCCTCACTAACCGGTGTAGGTGTCACTGAAACAGTTTTCTGTGATGAACTACTCTCCAGTAAGGGAGCAGGTACAGTTACCTCGTCAAGTTCTACTTTCCTCCCACTCACTTCTTTCGAGAGAAACTCATTCTCCAGAAATGATCCATTCTTAGCAACGAATGTTTTGCCTTCGGATCTGTGATAGAAGGTGTACCCAACAGTTTCCTTTGGGTATCCTATGAATACACATTTCTCCGATTTGGGTTCGAGCTTATCAGGTTGAAGCTTTTTCACATAAGCATCGCAGCCCCAAACTTTAAGAAACGACAACTTTGGTTTCTTGCCAAACCATAGTTCATAAGGCGTCATCTCAACGGATTTTGATGGTGCCCTATTTAACGTGAATGCGGCCGTCTCTAAAGCATAACCCCAAAATGATAGCGGTAAATCTGTAAGAGACATCATAGATCGCACCATATCTAGTAAAGTACGATTACGACGTTCGGACACACCATTGCGCTGTGGTGTTCCGGGTGGCGTGAGTTGTGAAACTATTCCACAGTTTTTCAAATGTACACCAAACTCGTAACTCAAATATTCTCCTCCACGATCAGATCGTAGAAACTTTATTTTCTTGTTACGATGATTTTCAACTTTACTCTGAAATTCTTTGAACTTTTCAAATGTTTCAGACTTATGCTTCATTAAGTAGATATATCCATATCTGCTCAAATCATCTGTGAAGGTGAGAAAATAACGATATCCGCCACGAGCCTCAATATTCATCGGACCACATACATCGGTATGTATGATTTCCAACAAATCTGTTGCTCTCTCCATAGTACCGGAGAACGGTGTTTTAGTCATCTTGCCCATGAGGCACGGTTCGCAAGTACCAAGTGATTCATAATCAAGTGGTTCCAAAAGTCCATTAGTATGGAGTTTCTTCATGCGTTTTACACCGATATGACCTAAACGACAGTGCCACAAATAAGTTGCACTTTCATTATCAACTCTGCATCTTTTGGTTTCAACATTATGAATATGTGTATTACTACTATCGAGATTTAGTAAGAATAGACCACTCTTCAAGGGTGCATGACCATAAAAGATATTACTCATATAAATAGAACAACCATTATTCTC
>NW_025281230.1:0-1204 GCF_018294505.1 Triticum aestivum
GTAGTAGTAGGCACCTCCGGTGTAGTAGGGGTCGTCGTCGACGGTGGCGTCTGGCTCCTGGACTCCAGCATCTGGTTGCGACAACCAGAAAGAAAGGAAAGGGGGAAAAGGGGGGAGAAAGCAACCGTGAGTACTCATCCAAAGTACTCGCAAGCAAGGAACTACACTACATATGCATGGGTATATGTGTAAGGAGGCCATATCAGTGGACTGAACTGCAGAATGCCAGAATAAGAGGGGGATAGCTAGTCCTGTCGAAGACTACGCTTCTGGTCACCTTCGTCTTGCATCAAGTATAAGAGAGTAGATTGAAGTCCTCCAAGTAGCATCTCCCAATAACATCTCATAGCAGCATCTCCAGTAGCATCGCATAGCATAAACCTACCCGGCGATCCTCTCCTCGTTTCCCTGAGGTAGAGCGACCACCGGTTGTATCTGGCACTTGGAAGGGTGTGTTTTATTAAGTATCCGGTTCTAGTTGTCATAAGGTCAAGGTACAACTCCAAGTCGTCCTGTTACCGAAGATCACGGCTATTCGAATAGATTAACTTCCCTGCAGGGGTGCACCACATAGCCCAACACGCTTGATCCCATTTGGCCGGACACACTTTCCTGGGTCATGCCCGGCCTCGGAAGATCAACACATCGCAGCCCCACCTAGGCAAAACAGAGAGGCCAGCACGCCGGTCTAAACCTAAGCGCGCAGGGGTCTGGGCCCATCGCCCTGAGCACACCTGCACGTTGCGTGGGCGGCCGAAAGCAGACCTAGCCTAGTGGCGTTCCAGTCCAATTCGGCGCGCGCCGCTCCGTCGCTGACGTCTGAAGTGCTTCGGCTGATACCACGACGTCGGGATACCCATAACTACTCCCACGTAGATGGTTAGTGCGAAATAGGCTCGTAGCCAGACTCAGATCAAATACCAAGATCTCGTTAAGCGTGTTAAGTATCCGCGAACGCCGAACAGGGCCAGGCCCACCTGTCTCCTAGGTGGTCTCAACCTGCCCTGTCGCTCCGCCACAAGTAACAGTCGAGGGCCGTCGGGAACCCAGGCCCACCTCTACCGGGATGGTGCCACCTGTCCTTTCAGCCCCCTCGTCAGAATCACTTGCGGGTACTCAATGAGCTGACCCGACTTTAGTCACCATCTGTATAGTATGTATGTATGTATAGTATATACCCGTGATCACCTCCCAAGTGATCACG
>NW_025281231.1:0-1204 GCF_018294505.1 Triticum aestivum
TCGAGGAAACAATGTTTTGACATCCTATCTGCAAGATTTCATCAATCATGCAGTAACTGCTAATCCAATTCCAACAGACTCTTAGCATCGCTACGAGTGAGAAAACCTCACCGTAATCAACTCCTTGAACTTGTCGGAAAATATCTTAACGACAAGTCGAGCTTTCTTAATGGTAATTCTTACCATCATTGTCTGTCTTCCTTTTAAAATCCATCCATACCCAATGGCCTTACGACCATCAAGTATTTCTTCCAAAGTCATGGATCCGTTCTCGGATTTTATGGCCTCGAGCCATTTATCGGAATCCGGGCCCACCATTGCTTCTCCATAGCTCGTAGGTTCATTGTTGTCCAGCAACATGACTTCCAAGACAGGATTACGTACCACTCTGATGTAGTACGTATCCTTGTCATCCCACGAGGTTTGGTAGTGACTTGATCCGAAGTTTCATGATCAACATCACAAGCTTCCACTTCAATTGGTGTAGGTGCCACAGGAACAACTTCCTGTGCCCTGCCACACACTAGTTGAAGAGACGGTTCAATAACCTCATCAACTTTCCACCATCCTCCCACTCAATTCTTTCGAGAGAAACTTTTCCTCGAGAAAGGACCCGATTCAAGAAACAATCCATATTGCTTTCGGATCTGAATTAGGAGGTATACCCAACTGTTTTGGGTTTCCTATGAAGATGCATTTTATCCGCTTTAGGTTCGAGCTTATCAACCTGAAACTTTTTCATATAAGCGTTGCAGCCCCAAACTTTTAAGAAACGACAACTTAGGTTTCTCTAAACCATAATTCATACGGTGTCATCTCAACGGAATTACGTGGTGCCCTATTTAAAGTGAATGTGGTTGTCTCTAATGCCTAACCCATGGACAATAGTGGTAATTCGATAAGAGACATCATGGTACGCACCATATCCAATAGGGTGCAACTATGATGTTCGGACACACCATCACACTATGGTGTTCCAGGCGGTATTAATTGCGAAACAATTTCCACAATGTCTTAATTGTGTGCCAAAACTCGTAACTCAGATATTCATCTCTATGATCATATCATAGACATTTTATCCTCTTGTCACAATGATCTTCTACTTCACTCTGAAATTACTTGAACCATTCAATAATTCAGACTTGTGTTTCATCAAGTAAATATTCTCAACATCTACTCGAATCATCTGTGAAGTAAGATCATA
>NW_025281232.1:0-1204 GCF_018294505.1 Triticum aestivum
TTTTTCCCTTGTCTTAAACGCTGCAATTTTTGAAGCAATTCACGTTGATAATATGGTGGAACCCAACGCGTATGCATAGCAGTTTTCAAAGCAGCCCAAGTAGTTGGAATAGGATATAATCTACAATGTTCAGACCACCATACACATGCAAAACTAGTGAAAGCACAAACAGCAGCAGCAACTCGTCTCTCCTCAGGATATTGTAAACATGTAAATCGTTGTTCAGTTTCTAACTCCCAAGTAAGATATATATCAGGAACATATCTACCCTCAAATGGTGGAATATTCAATTTCAGTTTAGGAATATGGACATCATCGCGTACCTGAGGTGGTGGTGCAGGCCTACCATTACGAATATATACCTGAGGTCGACCTGCTGGTGGTGGTGCTGGTGGCTGCTCGTAGATCTGATTTTGATCAACCTCATCCTCATAATCGCCCGCATACGCATCATCCTCCTGGGTACCAGCAACAGCAGTAGCAGGAGCCACAGAAGTATCAACAGCAGCACCAACAGTTTGGCCTAACGCAAGAGGAACACGGCTCGCTCGGCGAAGGTCTATTTCGCGACGTGGAGGTAGTCGTTGTTGTTGTTGTTGGAGAGGTGCGTTAGGTGCAGCAGGTGGTGGTGGTGGAAGACGCGCGAGCAATTCATTAAATCTGTTATCGAGCTTTGTTTCGAACGTCTTCTCAAGGCCAGTGATCTTCTCCATGGCCTCCTCAAAATTGTTCAGCACATCTTGCACCTGTTCAGTCATCATTTGCTGAAACTTATCATGAAGCTCCTTGTTCGATAAATTCTCCCAGTCAATCTCGTCGGCTTGTGATCCTGGCATGGTTAGCAGCAATAGAAACACACAAGAATATGATCCTACAGACTACTAAGAAGTGGTGGTGGTGTATCACAAATCCGTCAAGCAAATCTCAAATTCTTACCAGTTCTTACCCAGCAGCAGGCGGTGATCGGCAACCGTTGTAGTCAAAAACTCTCAAAGCTTGGATAGAGCGATTACCAGGGAGAGTCAAACGCACGACGTAGATGTATGTGGAGCTGGGAAGGCTTATAGTATGGTAGCAAAAAGGGTCAGCAATAATCAATTCAGAGATGCAAAGTTGAATAAACGCTCAACGACGGTACTGTGCTGGTCCTAGGCTAGACTGTGCTAGAGACGCGAGCCTAGAACACCAACAAAATCACGGCGCG
>NW_025281233.1:0-1204 GCF_018294505.1 Triticum aestivum
TCAAGAACCTTCTTGACATTTGTGTAGTCTACGTTCGACTGACGGTCCGGGTCGAAATATGTGGCCATGGAATATTTGGGGCTTAGGAGGATGAGCGTGCAACGTGTGTCACTGCAGAAAACACGGAATGTTAAAAGAAAAACGATCGAAATGTAAGAATTCATATGTTACGGGCCGGTTGAGGGGAGGACTTACTCGGGAAAGTAAGGCACGAGGAAGTTATCCTTATCTTGGTTTGCCAGAATGACGCCTTCGAGGTAAGAACTCGCGACTTGCCGGTCCCCAGCGCTGCCCAAGATCTTGGCACGCATGTAGAAGGGGTCGACTATCACGATGTCCGGGGTCTTGTCGCGAATGATCCGCATCTCCATACTCAGCGAAAATAGCCGAACGAAGGTGTAGTGCAGCGGATGAAGGTTAAACATAGCAAAGATGTCATCAAACCGCAGGACAATCGTACCCCCGATGTCGCCATCCATAAAGCCCTTGCCCTCTGGCACCTTGGCCACGAAAACCGGGTATGCCACATCCTTCTCTCTGAGACGCCGCTTCTCCAAAGAAAGAACACTGTCGTGCAGACTCCGCATAGCACCGGTTGCAGCATTGAGCATATTTGGTGGTAGCATCGCCCTACCCGCCACATGCACCCTCCTCGAGATATCCTTAGGTGAAGGTGGCCCGTCCTGAGCACGGATCGTACTCGGTGCCGGCTGGCTCGCACCCTTCTTAGTCTTTCTTTTGCGTGCCTTCTTCTTCTCCTGTAATGGGACCGAGTTTTGCTCACAGACCGCCTTCTTGAGTGTGTTGGGGCTGATAATATTTCGCACCTCGCCTATCTGAGGCTTGGTGAAGTCGGCAGCTGGAGGCGTCTCCTGAGAGCTGAACGCCAGACGGCGCCTGTTGCAACTTGGCTTCTCCGCGGTACGAGCTAGATCGCACACGTCTTTTGTTGGGTTTGGTTCTTGAGAAGGAGGCCCCATGAAGTCGCCATCGTACCCATGCTCGGCAAAGTACTGATCGACGTTGCCAAATGTATCATAGTCGTCGTCGTCGTCATTCTGATCCTGTGCCATATGCATGTTTGGATCCAGTGGCATAGGGATGTCCGGCACCGTTACGGCGGTCTTGCCATGGGGCCGACTTGGCGCCGGCACGACTGGCGGTGTTGTCTTTGGGGTGGTGTCCCCCGCCCCCAAACGAATCT
>NW_025281234.1:0-1204 GCF_018294505.1 Triticum aestivum
CTTTCATGTCAAGGGAAAGCTCGCTCCGAGATACATTGGGCCCTTCAAGATCACTGAGCGACGAGGAGAAGTGGCTTACCAGTTGGAACTTCCACCTGAACTTTCTGATGTGCACAACGTGTTCCACGTGTCACAACTCCGGAAGTGTCTCCAAGTTCCAGACAAGCCCGACCTCTACAAGGACGTCAATCACCAAGCCGTTGATCTTCAACCTGATTTGACTTATCGTGAGCGGCCCATCTGCATTCTGGATGAGGCTGAGCGACGCACTCGAAGGCGCACCATCAAGTACTTCAAGGTCCAATGGAGCAACCACACTGAAGCAGAAGCAACTTGGGAGCGTGAAGACTACCTTAGATCCGAATTTCCGTATCTCTTTTAAGCCTAGTTTAGGAATCTCGGGGACGAGATTCTTGTAAGGGGGGTAGGTCTGTCACACCCTGCATTTTGTAACATTTCATTTTCATTATTAAAGCATGAAAGTTTGGACCAACAAAAACTTTTTTTTTGCATTATTTGGCTTTTATTTGGAGTTGGTTTCCTCTCTGTGTTTCTTTCAAGTGCTTCTTGAAGTCAACTACTCTACCCTCTAAATTCCATCTCCTTACCCCAAGCTCCTGACCAATGACCATGCCAGGTGAATAGTGCTATATAGAATTTTCTTACAAAAATAATTTGGCCAGGAAGTATTTTCTAAAATTAGTTTTCCAAAAAAAACCCTGAATTGAGGTTTGCACTGCAAGTACTTGATTAAGGGCAGTAAAAATCATTCCAAAAATATATTTGACTCCTATTAGATATAGGATGCCCAGGAACCACAAACCTATAATTTTAAAAATTGTTTTACTATTTTATTTAAAGGCTTTTTCTTAAGGCCAGAAATGGTCTTTAATAGGGAAAAATTATTTTATTGTTTTAAAAATATTTGACAAAATTTATGGAAACTCATAGGACATATATTGTCCATATATAAGAGTTTCAACACCTGGTCATGTTCAAAATATTGGTCAAATCCCTCTAAAACCCTTCCTGGATATTTCAAGCTTTTGAAATATTTACAAAGGAAATATTCTCCAAAAATTCCAGGAAAATTCTATCATGTCACATATGACATATTAGATGATCTTGCCAAGCCTCAGGACTTGGAGAACATGATAACACCATCAAAACCCCTCAAAACTATCTCTGTCCATTCTGAAGTTTG
>NW_025281235.1:0-1204 GCF_018294505.1 Triticum aestivum
GCCATGTCATCATTGTTACTGTTGCTAATCTCACGTTGATTCAAAACCAATTCAAATTCAATTTTAAAATAAAGTCAAATAAAATATTCCTCCAAACAGTAAAACAAAAATGTTCGCTGGGTTGAAAATATCCACTGACTAAATGTCATGAATGATTCAACATCATTTGAGATAGCTAATTTCCCCTGGGAATTAAAGCAGTTCCAAATCAGCATTTTTAAATGCTTTTCCAATTGTGAAAAATCCAAGTCATTTCAAACTCCTCCCAAACTTTTTGTGGCAAGTGCCAAATATTGTAATGTATTTATTTGGCCAAGTCCCACATTTTTCAGAACTCCTTTTGGCAGCTCAAATATTGCATATCATTTTTTTCTGTAAAAAGAAAAGAGCAAAAGAAAGGAAAAGGGGAGAGAGAGAGAAAAGGCCCCTGACCCCCCCCATCCTGGGCCTAACCCTCCGGGCTAAGCCCAACAGGCCATGTGGCCCACTACCCCTCCCCTGTCGTCTCCCACCTCCCACTGTTTGACCGACCGGGCGCCTCGGCGCCACCCGACCACCTCGCCGCCCTCGCCGGGAGAGGATAAGGGCGACGCCTCAGGCTCCCCTTCCACTTGCTCTGCCACCCCACTCGCGCCAGTCCTTTCCCCTCGCGCGCTTCGTCTCTCCCTCGCACCCCAGATCCCCTCCCCATCGCATCCGAACGCCACGGCCGCCATGGCCGCCGTCGCCCTCGTGGCCACCGGCCACCACGCGCGTCTTCGCCATGACGTAGCTCCTCGCCATCATCCGCTACGCCCCCTGGTGCCATCCGCAAGAGCTCGGAGGCGCTAGAGCGCCGTCACACCGCCTTCTTCAACCTCCGTCCGCCTCGGGCCGCCGCACGCCGACGCCGTCTCCGGCCACCTCGACTCTTCCTCGGGCCTTCCCAGCAACGGAAGTGAGCGCCGGACCTCCCCCCCTTTCCTTCTCTTCCCTGCTTCTGCCGTTACCCGTAGCTGGTTCCCCCGTCATGCCCGAGCTTGTCGCCATCGTGTGGTTCGCCGCCGTAGCCACGGCTCGCGGAGCTCGTAGCCGGCCACCCCGCCATGCTCAGCACGCTCCCAGAGGCGGGGCAAGCCTTCTGGCTCGCCTCGCCGTGCCCCTAGCAATGTCCCCGCTGTGCACCCGAGCGCCGTCGCTGCTCGTACTCGCCGCCGTCGCTGCA
>NW_025281236.1:0-1204 GCF_018294505.1 Triticum aestivum
TGCAGCAATGAGGATAATCCTCAGATCACGGATCCAATCCGCATCTTTGCTACTAACATCTTCCAACATAATTTTCTCTAGGAACATATCAAAATAAAACAGGGAAGCAACAACGCGAGCTATTGATCTACAACATAATTTGCCAAATACTATCAGGACTAAGTTCATGATAAATTTAAGTTCAATTAATCATATTACTTAAGAACTCCCACTTAGATAGACATCCCTCTAATCATCTAAGTGATTACGTGATCCAAAGCAACTAAACCATGTCCGATTAACACGTGATATGGAGTAGTTTCAATGGTGAACATCACTATGTTGATCATATCTACTATATGATTCGCGCTCGACCTTTCGGTCTCTGTGTTCCGAGGCCATATCTGTATATGCTAGGCTCGTCAAGTTTAACCTGAGTATTCCGCGTGTGCAACTGTTTTGCACCCGTTGTATTTGAACGTAGAGCCTATCACACCTGATTAACACGTGGTGTCTCAGCACGAAGAACTTTTGCAACGGTGCATACTCAGGGAGAACACTTTTATCTTGAAATTTTAGTGAGAGATCATCTTATAATGCTACCGTCAATCAAAGCAAGATAAGATGCATAAAGGATTAACATCACATGCAATCAATATAAGTGATATGATATGGCCAACATCATCTTGTGCTTGTGATCTCCATCTCCGAAGCACCGTGCTCGTGCTCTCCATCTCCGAAGCACCGTCATGATCACCATCGTCACCGGCTGGACACCTTGATCTCCATCGTACTATCGTTGTCGTCTCGCCAACTTATTGCTTTTACGACTATCGCTACCGCTTAGTGATAAAGTAAAACTATTACATGGCGATTGCATCTCATACAATAAAGCGACAACCATATGGCTCCTGCCAGTTGCCGATAACTCGGTTACAAAACATGATCATCTCATACAACACATTATATCACATCATGTCTTGACCATATCACATCACAACATGCCCTGCAAAAACAAGTTAGACGTCCTCTACTTTGTTGTTGCATGTTTTACGTGGCTGCTACGGGCTTAGCAAGAACCGTTCTTACCTACGCATCAAAACCACAACGATAGTTTGTCAAGTTGGTGCTGTTTTAACCTTCGCAAGGACCGGGCGTAGCCACACTCGGTTCAACTAAAGTGAGAGAGACAGACACCCGCCAGTCACCTTTAAGCAACGAGTGT
>NW_025281237.1:0-1204 GCF_018294505.1 Triticum aestivum
CCCCGCGCCGCTCGCCGCCCGGAGCCCCGAGCCGCCGGAGCCCCCACCCCAACGAGGTACTGCCCCGTTCGTTTTGCCGGTTTTCTAAAAAAAACCATTCGTTTTTAAAAAAAACCATAGATCGGTTTTTTTCGGTTTTATTATTTTGCGAGCGTTCACCGAACCGTTCGTTTTAACGAACGCGTTCGTCGGTTTTTTTCTCTGTTAACGAACGTCCGTTCTTTAACCGTTCGTCAGTTTTTCTTTTTCGTCGGATTTTTCTGCGATTATCTCAGATTCGATTTCTGATCGAAGCTTCGTTTCTGTTTAACTTCTCGCTCGTTTATCGGAATCAGGCGATTCAAGCGCCTAGAGTTTCGTCTCGAAATTCTCTTTCCGTTTAACCTACTCAAACAAGTTTTGCTACAGTAAAATTTGACCTAGATCCAGATTAGTAAACGAAGCTTCTTTCTTTCGCCATTTGACTTTCGTTGTTTCTTTCGAGTTGATTCTTTTTGCAAACCGGAGTTCTTAAGTTGAACTTTCTGGTTGGATCTTTCATTCGAGTTTTACCTGTGCATTAAATGAGTACTGATTGTATGCTTGTTTGTTTGTGATAGAGTACCCGGAGTGTGCCGCTTGTTACTTCGAATCGCTAGGTTTTGCGGATCATCAGCAAGGCAAGTAACACTTTGATCATACCCCTTTCATACCCAGTTTTTTTATGCATTAGATTCAACCCTCAAACAATTGCATGATTAGGATCTGATTAACATGTGGGTATTGGGAAGTAGTAGTTGAGGTAGTACCTATTACCTGTTTTATTTATCAAACCCTTGGGAGTTACTTCTACGTTGCTATTATATTGCCATGCTATGCTTGTAGACGTGGATTGGGTTTTGAGAGATATTCATGATAGATGTGAGATTGTTAATGGTTTACTTAAGGTGGCAACTAAAACTCACATCTGGGTGGATTGAGGTACCTGGGTATTCCAGGATGGCCTGTTTTTCTTTTGGACCGCCACCCAGGTTCAAAGGGATCATGAGATTATTCATGCTAGAAACTTCCGTGTGCAGCCGCAAGCTATTATGGGCTCTAGCATAGTTGACTAAGTCGTGTGAACTCTTACAGTGGTAGACTAGCAGATGTAGGGGAAAGTAGGTGTAACTGTCTACCCATACGTAAGGTGCAAACACTTCTGAAAGACTGTGTCTCGGTCATC
>NW_025281238.1:0-1204 GCF_018294505.1 Triticum aestivum
AGATCATGGTCTCATCATTTAGGGTTTGTCGACACCGAGGCATCCTAAAATCTAAGCTTTTATCATTGAGGGTTTTTCGACGCCAAGGCACCCTAAAAGCCTAACTTTTCATCATTTCGGTTTTTATCGACACCGAGGCACCCTAAAAGCCATGCATTAGTCACAAGTACGCCGGGGCACTTGATCCTACTTAATTAACTACTAAGATACCCCGGCCCATGCATTAGTCACAAGTACCCCATATGTCCTATTTTTAGCAAAGTCATGCTAAAATTCACGGAAAATTTCAGCATGACCTTTGCTGAAAATAGGACATATGGAGTACCCGAATTTGCCGGAACGGAAGTTAATCGACATTCCGGCAAACTCAAGGGCCTCTCGGGGTACCTGCAAAATCATCACGACACGATGGTCGGAGACAAAACCCAGCAAACTAGCAAAATCATCACAAATTGTTTTCTGTTAAAGATGACCATCATCTTTACAAGTCTTTCTCAATGTGATCACAAGTAATTCAGAGGCATCACAAGTAATTCAGAGCATCACAAGGCATTAGTAGTTCAGTACATGAACAAGTTTTACAAACCCATATAAGAACAAGTGAATTATAGTCCCATTGACACTCCTGGTTTTCTACAAACACCAAGTACTAGGGCTAACTGGATGTTGGCTATCTTTTATAGTGTCTCTGTTACATGCCAGTTTGGTCATTGCTAACTCTTGATGTAACTGATATTTTGATTCCTGAACCCCCGATATGCTGCTGTGGTTAATCCTAAGAGAAGATTTTGAACAATGAGAAGTCCATGGATATGTTGTGTTTCTGACTTCCGTTGAGGATCATGGAAATTGGATATGTGAGTGGTCGGTGGACCAACTTTTCACTAAAAATAACAGAAGAGTCCTTTGTTTTCCACTAAAATTATCAGTGTCATCTGGTTTCATGGCAATATTTATCTAGCATGTTCCGTATTGATTTCATTGTATTTTCTGTTCCATCATATTTCAGTTAGTACTAAGGTTCTTTTTTTAGGGAACTCAGTTAGTACTCAGTTTACAGAAACGGTTCGATGTCTATCATATACAACCATTTTCCCTGTTATAAAAGACATGAAAGATCACAACAATATTGATCTGAAAAGAACAGAAAAAAAGAGAAATAGTATGTATGCAGTGGTGATTCTACCTTGCTTTCTCAGCCGTG
>NW_025281239.1:0-1204 GCF_018294505.1 Triticum aestivum
ACAAATAGTTTGGTCGAGAACCAGCTCATGTTCAAAAATGATGTCACAGTCGGAAAGATAAGTTAGAAGGGTTGATAGATGATTGTGTGCATTCGCACACATGTTGAATCAATAGGATCAAAATGACGGTGTCAAAAGATACTAGTGAATATTGCCAGATATATGGGAAGCACCCATAATGCTAGTAGACAAGTATTTGCAGAGCAATAAAGCTGCTAAGGATTTCGGAGGATTGAATAGTATTTCAAGGACTTTTGTGAAACACCTGAACAACTGGGATGAGGGGATACTCGGAAGGTGCGAGAAGTTATTCTTAGGGGTATTCAGGTGGCAAAGAACTGCAAGGCAGTAGGCACAAAATGTTCTCAGGGTATCTTGTAATAACAAGATCGACTGAGAATAAAAGTAAGCACGACAGGTGTAAGTATTTATCCATAGGGATATTTCAGTGGTAGGGAATTGCAAAGGCAACGGGCACAAGGTCTCAAGAGAAAAATCGAAGAGTATCTTCGAAATCTTCTGGTGCAGTCGGTGATCATCTGGACTGAAGGGCCTCTCCGGGAGAAAGTATTTTCGAGAACCTAATGTTAGATTTTTGTAAAAATCGTTTAACCCGAATAGAAGAGAGTTCAGAATCCCAGAGTAAAGGTCGAGGAATAAAAGATCCTAATACCTCCCGATGGCGACGTGGGCCCATGGGCCACACAGCCATGTTAGTAAAAGTTTTTCAACGACTAGACTCGACTTCGGCCAAGGAGTTGGAAAGGGGGATTCCTACAGGCAGTTGGCTCTGATACCAACTTGTGACGCCCCCGATTCAATCATACACTAATCATGCACGCAAATGTGTACGATCAAGATCAGGGACTCACGGGAAGATATCACAACACAACTCTACAAATAAAATAAGTCATACAAGCATCATAATACAAGCCAGGGGCCTCGAGGGCTCGAATACAAGTGCTCGATCATAGACGAGTCAGCGGAAGCAACAATATCTGAGTACAGACATAAGTTAAACAAGTTGCCATAAGATGGCTAGCACAAACTGGGATACAGATCGAAAGAGGCGCAGGCCTCCTGCCTGGGATCCTCCTAACTACTCCTGGTCGTCGTCGTCAGCCTGCACGTAGTAGTAGGCACCTCCAATGTAGTAGTCGTCGTCGACGCTGGCTCCTGGCTCCTGGACTCCAGCATCTGGTTG
>NW_025281240.1:0-1204 GCF_018294505.1 Triticum aestivum
ACTCCTTATAGTCTAGAATGGTCTGAATCTCTCTATTTAATCCACCCAGAAAACGTGCAAGCATAGCTTCATTCTCCTCAACAATACCACATCTAATCATGCCAGTTTGTAATTCCTGATAATATTCTTCTACAGAATTTTTTTCCTTGTCTTAAACGCTGCAATTTTTGAAGCAATTCACGTTGATAATATGGTGGAACCCAACGCGTACGCATAGCAGTTTTCAAAGCAGCCCAAGTAGTTGGAATAGGATATAATCTACAATGTTCAGACCACCATACACATGCAAAACTAGTGAAAGCACAAACAGCAGCAGCAACTCGTCTCTCCTCAGGATATTGTAAACATGTAAATCGTTGTTCAGTTTCTAACTCCCAAGTAAGATATATATCAGGAACATATCTACCCTCAAATGGTGGAATATTCAATTTCAGTTTAGGAATATGGACATCATCTCGTACCTGAGGTGGTGGTGCAGGCCTACCATTACGAATATATACCTGAGGTCGACCTGCTGGTGGTGGTGCAGGTGGCTGCTCGTAGATCTGATTTTGATCAACCTCATCCTCATAATCACCCGCATACTCATCATCCTCCTGGGTACCAGCAACAGCAGTAGCAGGAGCCACAGAAGTATCAACAGCAGCACCAACAGTTTGGCCAAACGCAAGAGGAACACGGCTCGCTCGGCGAAGGTCTATTTCGCGACGTGGAGGTAGTCGTTGTTGTTGTTGTTGGAGAGGTGCGTTAGTGCAGCGGGTGGTGGTGGTGGAAGACGCGCGAGCAATTCATTAAATCTGTTATCGAGCTTTGTTTCGAACGTCTTCTCAAGGCCAGTGATCTTCTCCATGGCCTCTTCAAAATTGTTCAGCACATCTTGCACCTGTTCAGTCATCATTTGCTGAAACTTATCATGAAGCTCCTTGTTCGATAAATTCTCCCAGTCAATCTCGTCGGCTTGTGATCCTGGCATGGTTAGCAGCAATAGAAACACACAAGAATATGATCCTACAGACTACGAACAAGTGGTGGTGGTGGGTGTCACAAATCCGTCAAGCAAAACTCAAATTCTTACCAGTTCTTACCCAGCAACAGGCGGTGATCGGCAACCGTTGTAGTCAAAACTCTCAAAGCTTGGATAGAGCGATTACCAGGGAGAGTCAAACGCACGACGTAGATGTATGTGGAGCTGGGAAGGCTTATA
>NW_025281241.1:0-1204 GCF_018294505.1 Triticum aestivum
GGCTTGGGTCCATTCTTTGGCTTCTTCCCAGCAGCTTGCTTGCCGGGCGCGGCAACCTCCTTGCCGTCCTTCTTGAAGTTCTTTTTACCCTTGCCTTTCTTGAACTTAGTGGTTTTATTGACCATCAACACTTGATGTTCCTTTCTGACTTCTACCTCTGCTGATTTCAGCATAGCAAATACTTCAGGAATGGTCTTTTCCATCCCCTGCATATTGAAGTTCATCACAAAGCTCTTGTAGCTTGGTGGAAGCGACTGGAGGATTCTGTCAATGACCGCATCATCCGGGAGATTAACTCCCAGCTGAGTCAAGCGGTTATGCAACCCAGACATAGTGAGTATGTGCTCACTGACAGAACTGTTTTCCTCCATCTTACAGCTAAAGAATTTGTCGGAGACTTCATATCTCTCGACCCGGGCATGAGCTTGGAAAACCATTTTCAGCTCTTCGAACATCTCATATGCTCCATGTCTCCCAAAACGCTTTTGGAGCCCCGGCTCTAGGCTGTAAAGCATGCCGCACTGAACGAGGGAGTAGTCATCGAAACGTGCCTGCCAAGCGTTCATAACGTCTTGTTCTGCAGGGAGAACGGGTGCATCACCAAGCGGTGCTTGTAGGACATAATCTTTCTTGGCAGCTATGAGGATGATCCTCAGGTTCCGGACCCAGTCCGTATAGTTGCTGCCATCGTCTTTCAGCTTGGTTTTCTCTAGGAACGCGTTGAAGTTGAGGACTACGTTGGCCATTTGATCTACAAGACATATTGTGAAATATTTAGACTAAGTTCATGATAATTAAGTTCAACTAATCAAATTATTAGTGAACTCCCACTTAGATTAGACATCCCTCTAGTCATCTAAGTATTACATGATCCGAGTTAAACTAGACCGTGTCCGATCATCACGTGAGACGGACTAGTCAACATCGGTGAACATCTTCATGTTGATCGTATCTTCTATACGACTCATGCTCGACCTTTCGGTCTTCCGTGTTCCGAGGCCATGTCTGTACATGCTAGGCTCGTCAAGTCAACCTAAGTGTTTGCATGTGTAAATCTGTCTTACACCCGTTGTATGTGAACGTCTGAATAAAACACCCGATCATCACGTGGTGTTTTGAAACAGCGAACTGTCGCAACGGTGCACAGTTAGGGGGAACACTTCTTGAAATTATTGTGAGGGATCATCTTATTTACTACCGTCGT
>NW_025281242.1:0-1204 GCF_018294505.1 Triticum aestivum
GGGTCAAACCTGGCAGTGGGTCAACCCACGCCGGTCATCGGGTCAGCGGTCGCCGGCGTTTAGCCGCCGGCGAATCCAGACGCGGCGGAGGGCTCGGAAACGAGCCACATGGCATCGTTTCGGCCGCGGTTTGTTGCATTCGAACGCGCGCAGTGGCGCGCATCTAGTGGTGGCGGTGACAGGTGCTGGGGTGGCCGGAAAAGTGGTCGGCGACGAGGTTTGGCGGCGGCAGCAGCTCGGGCAATCCTGGGGTCGGGGTTAGGGAGCACGGCAGGAGGGGCTGGGGCGTGCTACGGACTCCCGAGATCACGATGAGCACGACCGTGGCCTCGGATACGAGCTGGGGTGGCTGTGGCCACGGCCACACCATGGCCGGCGGCGAGAGATTCTCGGGCAAGTGGTGGGGCTAGCTAGAGAGGGAGGTGGGGCACGGGAAGAGGGGAAATCAACACAGGAGCTCACATCGGGTGCAGTGGTGGCCTCGGCGAGCTCGGGGACGTCTTCGGTGCTGCGAATCAAACGGCGGCGATCGCCGGCCGTGGCGATGAAGATGGCGGTGATGGCGTGGCTTCAGGGCACCCGGCGTCGCGTGCGTCGTGGTAGAGCTTCCCGGATCCAAGGCGGAGCTCGTGGCCTAACTGGCTGGGCGTGGGGATGCTGGTGGCTCCGGTGGCGCTCGTCGGCGGTCTCGGTGCATCCGGGGATGAGCGAGGGAGAGAGACAGAAGAGGGAGAGGGGATGCAGCGAGTGAGGGAAAGGAGAGAGGGGACACGGGGCGTCGTCGTGGCGCGAATTAGGACGAAGGGCGGCCTCCAGCGCGAAGCAGGAGGTGGCCGGGGCGCTCGGGCGCGCGCCACGCCTCGCCTCTGCCTTCTGGCAGAGGAAGAAGAGGACAAGGGGGGGGGGAAGGTGGGCTGGGCCGCGCTGGTGGGGGAGCTGGGCCGGCTGGGCTGCACGGTGAGGCCAGGTACTTCTTCTCTCTTTTTTTTTATTTCTGTTCTGTTTTTCTTTTAATTAATTCTTTTGCCAGTGTTTGAATTAAAAATAATAATTCAAACAATGCCAAAGCTCCTCTGAATATTTTTATATTGCTAGATGGACTTTTCCAAAAGCTCATAAAATATTTCAGGGGTATTTGAAATTATATTCTAATCATATGAATATAATTCAAATTCAAATAGCTAATGATTTAAATTCAAAGTCC
>NW_025281243.1:0-1204 GCF_018294505.1 Triticum aestivum
AGATCAACACGTCGCAGCCCCACCTAGGCAAAACAGAGAGGCCAGCACGCCGGTCTAAACCTAAGCGCACAGGGGTCTGGGCCCATCGCCCATAGCACACCTGCACGTTGCGTACGCGGCCGAAAGCAGACCTAGCCTAGTGGCGTTCCAGTCCAATTCGGCGCGCGCCGCTCCGTCGCTGACGTCTGAAGTGCTTCGGCTGATACCACGACGTCGGGATACCCATAACTACTCCCACGTAGATGGTTAGTGCGTATAGGCTCGTAGCCAGACTCAGATCAAATACCAAGATCTCGTTAAGCGTGTTAAGTGTCCGCGAACGCCGAACAGGGCCAGGCCCACCTGTCTCCTAGGTGGTCTCAACCTGCCCTGCCGCTCCGCCACAAAGATCCACACAGAGGGCCGTCGGGACAAAGGTCCTTTCAGCCCCCAATCCGTGAATCACTCGCGGGTACTCTTCGAGCTGACCCGACTTTAGTCACCATCTGTATAGTATGTATGTATGTATAGTATATACCCGTGATCACCTCCCAGGTGATCACGGCCCGATAGTATAGCAAGGCAGACTGACAAGAATGTAGGGCCAATGATGATAAACTAGCATCCTATACTAAGCATTTAGGATTGCAGGTAAGGTATCAACAGATGTAGCGACAATGTCAGGCTATGCATCCGAATAGGATTAACGAAAGCAGTAACATGCTACACTACTCTAATGCAAGCAGTATAGAGGAGAATAGGCGATATCTGGTGATCAAGTGGGGGGCTTGCCTGGTTGCTCTGGCAAGAGAGAGGGGTCGTCAACACCGTAGTCGAACTGGCCAGCAGCAGCGTCGGTCTCGTAGTCTACCGGAGAGAAGAGGGGGAAGAAACAATGAATACAAGTAAACAGATGCATATCGATGCATGACATGTCAAGAAGCGATGCTAGGCGTGCCCTAACGTGGTATGAGGGGGTACTGGTTAGGGGGGAAAAACATCCGGGGAAGTTTTCCCGGTTCCGGACGTCTGTCAGACAGATGAACCGGAGAGGAAAGTTTGCAGGTTCGATAGGTTAGAGGCGTGTGGTGGACGAACGGACTGCGTATCCGGATTCGTCACGTCGTTCTGAGCAACTTTCATGTTGAAAATATTTTAATCCGGATTACGGATTAAAAGATATGATTTTTAAAAGATTTTATTAATTTCAGGAATTTAATTAATT
>NW_025281244.1:0-1204 GCF_018294505.1 Triticum aestivum
AAATCGATAGTTATCATCTCATCGAAAGATCGGGACCCTCGCCTCTATCAAGTGGTATCAGTTTTCAGGTTGCTCGGTGAGAATTTCCAGTTTTCCTAGATTAGATTTATTTTCTTACCTATTGTCCAAGAAAAAGCCACAAAAAAGAGTTAGATCTATTCATCCTTGGTCCAAGCCAGTCTGAGCCTTTGCAATTTTCTTTTCATTGCTTGCATAGTTGAATTATCGGTTGCATCGTCGTGTCGAGTTGCTGGTCTTAGTGTCTAGTTCCTTTAGAGTTTCGAGTTCTGTTCACATTAGTCACACAGCCGCTGCATCATTATCTCTTCCGCTGTCCATCACCCATCCATCAATTTCCACCCCGTGCTACCCATCATTCATTGTCATAATAATAGTTGAGATCGTTCACATCTTCACTTGATCCAATCTGCATCTTATCTAGTTTGTTTTGGAAAGAGGGAGAAAAAAAGAGAGAAAAAAACGAGAGAAAAAAAAGGAGAAAAAAAAGTCAGAGAAAAAAAAAGGAGAGAAAGAAAAAAAAAGTGTGAGGAAAAAAAAGAGAGAAGAAAAAAAAACAAAAAAATCGGCACAAACTTTTTCAGAGGAAAGTTGGAGACAAAGTTGTTGATATATCCTGCTTGGCTGTTGTTTCACCTCATTATCTTTACTGCCGTTGTGATCTTCACTTATATCTTGCTGTCCAGAGCTACTTAGTGTCCTTCATTGATGCTAGTTGTGCTACTACGTGACCTCATTAGTGTTCTAGGCTCGCGTCTCTAGTTCGGTCTAGCCTAGGACCAGCACAGTACCGTCGTTGAGCGTTTATTCAACATTGCATCTTTGAATTGATTATTGCTAATCTTTTGCTACCATATATAGCCAACCCAGCTCCACATATTTCTACACCGTGTATACGTACGCTCCCCTGGCAATCGCTTTACTCAATATTCAGAGTTACTTGACACCGCTGGTTGCCGATCACCGCCTGCTGCATGGTAAGAACTTGTAAGACATTGATATTTGCTTTACTGTGAGCGTTTTACCACCACATCCTAGTAGTTATAGGAACATTATTTTTGGGTTTTGTTTCTTGTTCTACTAATCATGACAGGATCCAGAGTCAATTCATGGGCTTTGTCGATCGCGGGAGATGTGCCACCACCTTTGCAAATACCACAACCGTCACGAGAGGTGCACAAACATC
>NW_025281245.1:0-1204 GCF_018294505.1 Triticum aestivum
TGTCCCGATGGCCGAAACAGGACTTCCTATATATAAATCTTTACCTCCGGACCATTCCGGAACTCCTCGTGACGTCCGGGATCTCATCCGGGACTCCGAACAACATTCGGTAACCACATACAAGCTTCCTTTATAACCCTAGCGTCATCGAACCTTAAGTGTGTAGACCCTACGGGTTCGGGAGACATGCAGACATGACCGAGATGTTCTCCGGTCAATAACCAACAGCGGGATCTGGATACCCATGTTGGCTCCCACATGTTCCACGATGACCTCATCGGATGAACCACGATGTCAAGGACTCAATCAATCCCGTATACAATTCCCTTTGTCTAGCGGTATGGTACTTGCCCGAGATTCGATCGTCGGTATACCGATACCTTGTTCAATCTCGTTACCGGCAAGTCTCTTTACTCGTTCCGTAACACATCATCCTGTGATCAACCCCTTGGTCACATTATGCACATTATGATGATGTCCTACCGAGTGGGCCCAGAGATACCTCTCCGTTTACACGGAGTGACAAAATCCCAATCTCGATTCGTGCCAACCCAACAGACACTTTCAGAGATACCCGTAGTGTACCTTTATAGCCACCCAGTTACGTTGTGACGTTTGGCACACCCAAAGCACTCCTACGGTATCCGGGAGTTGCACAATCTCATGGTCTAAGGAAATGATACTTGACATTAGAAAAGCTTTAGCATACGAACTACATGATCTTGCGCTAGGCTTAGGATTGGGTCTTGTCCATCACATCATTCTCCTAATGATGTGATCCCGTTATCAACGACATCCAATGTCCATGGTCAGGAAACCGTAACCATCTATTGATTAACGAGCTAGTCAACTAGAGGCTTACTAGGGACATGGTGTTGTCTATGTATCCACACATGTATCTGAGTTTCCTATCAATACAATTCTAGCATGGATAATAAGCGATTATCATGAACAAGGAAATATAATAATAATCAATTTATTATTGCCTCTAGGGCATATTTCCAACAGTCTCCCACTTGCACTAGAGTCAATAATCTAGTTCACATCGATATGTGATTAACACTCAAGGTCACATCCCCATGTGACTAACACCCAAAGAGTTTACTAGAGTCAATAATCTAGTTCACATTTACCATGTGATTAACACTCGATGAGTTCTGGGTTTGATCATGTTATGCTTGTGAGAGAGGTTATAGTCAACGGG
>NW_025281246.1:0-1204 GCF_018294505.1 Triticum aestivum
CCAGGGCGCTCGGTGGCCAGCTGGCGCACGTGAGGGTCTTTAGTCGCGGTTGGCCAGGACAACCGCGACTAAAGGCCTTCGGGCACCTTTAGTCACGGTTTGCCAGGCCAACCGCAACTAAAGCCCCTCCCCTATATATACCCATCCAGCAGCCAACACTTAGCCATTTGGAGCCATTCTCTTCACAAGTGGGTGTAGGTTTGCTTTTGGTTCCTCTTATGCACATAAGGTGTTTGATGAAATGCCCCAAGAGTATGAAACAAACATGACATGAAGTGTTGGAGCCACACTCCTCGATCGCGGTTAGCAACTTGATGAACCTTTGATGTGTCATTGATAAAATATGCATGTGTGCAGTTCATTGTTTAATTTATATTGTTTGTAGCTAGTTAGTTTAACAAATGCATGATGGTTAATTATATATTTTATATTATAATAATGTAGATGAATCGGCAATGGATGTACGGTAACCGACTCTCCGGCGAGTTCACTACGGGTTTGAAAGATTTCCTCGTAGTGGCTAATGCGAACAAGCAGGGGGTTTTGTTATTTGTCCATGTGTTATCTGTAATAATCAGAAGGGTTACTCTTCCTCAAGAGATGTTCACATGCATCTGCTTCGGCACAGTTTCATGCCAAGCTATAATTGTTGGACCAAGCATGGAGAAAGAGGGGTTATAATGGAAGAAGATGAAGAAGGGGGTGATTTCATCGATGAAAGCTATCTTGCTCATTTCGGTGATACTTTCATGGAGGATGCTGAAGGTGAAGGGGAAGGTGAAGAAGAGGCACGTGATGATCCCGTTGATGATCTTGGTCGGACCATTGCTGATGCACGGAGACGCTGCGAAACTGAAAAGGAGAGGGAGAATTTGGATCGCATGTTAGAGGATCACAGAAAGGCGCTGTACCCCGGATGCGATGATGGTCTGAAAAAGCTGGGCTGCACACTAGATTTGCTGAAATGGAAGGCAGAGGCAGGTGTAGCTGACTCGGCATTTGAAAACTTGCTGAAAATGTTGAAGAATATGTTTCCAAAGGATAACGAGTTGCCCGCCAGTACGTACGAAGCAAAGAAGGTTGTCTGCCCTCTAGGTTTAGAGGTTCTGAAGATACATGCATGCATCAACGACTGCATCCTCTACCGCGGTGAATACAAGAATTTGAATGAATGCCCGGTATGCACTGCATTGCGTTATAAGAT
>NW_025281247.1:0-1204 GCF_018294505.1 Triticum aestivum
CGGCAGGGTGGGCTTGGGACAGACTAGGCACACGTGGCCCGGTGTACCGAGTGGCACCCGGTTGGTGGGCTCGGGAACCCTGTACACATCGTTTGGGGCCGTAAGCGACACCCCGGCCGGATCTCCTTGCGGATGGAACCCGAATAGGCGATAAACCTGGATTAGAGTCTTGTGTGGTTAGTCAGGTCGTGGCCGACACCCTCGCCAGGCTTCCGCTTGAAGGTTGCCGAGATACATGACGTGTACATGGCGGTAAGTGGCGAGAGCGTGTGTGAAGAAGTACACCCCTGCAGGGTTAACATGATCTATTCGAATAGCCGGGTCCGCGGTTATGGACTTCTTGGATGCTTACATGGTACATAGACAACTTGAAGTGGATACTCTAAAATGCTCAAGACAAGTGTGAGTGCTATGGATGGCCTCCTCGTAGGGAGACGGGGATGAATCCATAGTAGTGTATTGTATGGTGATTAGTGGACTCGTGTACGTTGTTTCACCTCCAGAGTTTCTGGTAGTCGTAGAACAGGATAGCCACAGAGTCAAAGCTGGCTTGCTGCAACTAAACCCCACATTACCTCTTGATACAGATGCATGTATGATAGGATCTGATGTAAGTCTTGCTGAGTACCTTTGTACTCATGTTGCTTTATTTATGTTTTTGCAGCGGAGACTTCGGTCTTACTAGGGTTCTCATGGACTTCGACTAGTAGCTAGTACCTCAGCTACGATCCTGATCGGATGTTGTAGATAGTCAGGCTCTTCAGCCTTTTTCATTTATAGATGTCTGTACCCAGACATGTAATGCTTCCGCTTGTTGCTTGTATGCTCTGTATGACGGGTCTTGTGACCCCTGTTTGCAATAAATGCTATGATGGCTCTTCTGAGCCTTTATCTATATAATTGTTGAGTTATGCTGTGATGCCATGTTGTACAGCACATACCTGCATGTTATGCGTACGTGTAATGTGTGGTGCTATGTGTGGGATCTGACTATCTAGTTGTTTATCTTTAGTAGCCTCTCTTACCGGGAAATGTCTCCTAGTGTTACCGCTGAGCCATGGTAGCTTGCTACTGCTCTGGAACACTTAGGCTGGCCGGCATGTGTCCTTCTTCGTTCCTGTGTCTGTCCCTTCGGGGAAATGTCACGCTTTGAGTACCGGAGTCCTGTTAGCCCGCTACAGCCCGGTTTACCGGAGTCCTGCTA
>NW_025281248.1:0-1204 GCF_018294505.1 Triticum aestivum
GAGTCTATTTGACAAACTATCGTTGTGGTTTTGATGCGTAGGTGAGATTGGTTCTTACTTAAGCCCGTAGCAGCCACGTAAAACATGCAACAACAAAGTAGAGGACGTCTAACTTGTTTTTGCAGGGCATGTTGTGATGTGATATGGTCAAGGCATGATGCTGAATTTTATTGTATGAGATGATCATGTTTTGTAACCAAGTTATCGGCAACTGGCAGGAGCCATATGGTTGTCGCTTTATTGTATGCAATGCAATCGCGATGTAATGCTTTACTTTATTACTAAACGGTAGTGATAGTCGTGAAAGCATAAGATTGGCGAGACGACAACGATGCTACGATGGAGATCAAGGTGTCGCGCCGGTGACGATGGTGATCATGACGGTGCTTCGAAGATGGAGATCACAAGCACAAGATGATGATGGCCATATCATATCACTTATATTGATTGCATGTGATGTTTATCTTATTATGCATCTTATCTTGCTTTGATTGACGGTAGCATTATAAGATGATCTCTCACTAAATTATCAAGAAGTGTTCTCCCTGAGTATGCACCGTTGCGAAAGTTCTTCGTGCTGAGACACCACGTGATGATCGGGTGTGATAGGTGCAAAACAGTTGCACACGCAGAATACTCAGGTTAAACTTGACGAGCCTAGCATATACAGATATGGCCTCGGAACACGGAGACCGAAAGGTCGAGCATGAATCATATAGTAGATATGATCAACATAATGATGTTCACCGATGAAACTACTCCATCTCACGTGATGATCGGACATGGTTTAGTTGATTTGGATCACGTGATCACTTAGAGGATTAGAGGGATGTCTATCTAAGTGGGAGTTCTTAAGTAATATGATTAATTGAACTTTAATTTATCATGAACTTAGTCCTGGTAGTATTTTGCAAATTATGTTGTAGATCAATAGCTCGCGTTGTTGCTTTCATATGTTTATTTTGATATGTTCCTAGAGAAAATTGTGTTGAAAAATGTTAGTAGCAATGATGCGGATTAGATCCGTGATCTGAGGTTTATCCTCATTGCTGCACAGAAGAATTATGTCCTTAATGCACCGCTAGGTGACAGACCTATTGCAGGAGCAGATGCAGACGTTATGAACGTTTGGCTAGCTCAATATGATGACTACTTGATAGTTTAGTGCACCATGCTTAACGGCTTAGAATCGGGATTTCAAAGA
>NW_025281249.1:0-1204 GCF_018294505.1 Triticum aestivum
GATTAAATTCAAACTCATTTGATTTAAATTCAAATGATTTGAATAGGAAGTGAGGGTTGGGAAGGTCCAAAAATGTTCGGATTTTTGGTGGAGCTCCGGAAAATGATGAAATAATTTATGGGCAGAGTTGGAGATCAAGAATTAAGATAATAAAGGCATTGAGAATTATTTGCAAGTGTGTTATGGTGATTTCCGAAACAATGGAATATTTTATAATATAGCTCCCTAAATATCGGGAGGGTATGTTATAAAGAGAAGTCACCATGTGAGTTCCCTCGGTTTAAATAGATCAAAAGATCTATGCAATTTATTTAGTTGAGTTTTAAAAAAAATGACATGATGGCATGATGCAATGCAAATGATGCAAGGATGAATGCAACAAATAAAACAAATCACACGACGAAACTCGGAGTAGCTGGAAAGTCTTCTGGAGCGTCGGTCTCGGGGCGTTACAACACTCCACCAGTACAAGAGGATCTCGTCCCGAGATCTAGGATGGCACCGGAGAGAAATGGAAGAGGAAGAGAAGAGGTAAAACTAAGTTGCTTCTTCGACAAAAGAGTGAAACCAAAGAACCTTGAGAGGTTGAACAAATTGAAAGAAAGAATACAAAGGAGATGAACGAGATTGCAAACAATCCGTTAGAAAAGAGGAACAAGGAACATTACGAGAACTTGAAGGTTGCAAAGACATGAATCAAGAGTTTAATGGACAAGATAGAATTCGAAACCACTCCGGTGAAAACAAGATGAGAGGGGAAGAATTCGGGCAGTACTCCGGTTGAACATGGAAGGAATAGAACATGAACTTGAGAAGATGGGATGTTACTTGATGAAATCAACAACACACTGCCTCCGGAACTATTGAAAGAATGGCACAATGGGTAAGAAGGATTTCAGACAGCTCTCCAGTTGAGGAAGGAGGGAAAACTTGATAAGATTAGAGAACTCGAATGAAAACACGACACTCCGGTTAAATGGATAAGCAAGAAAAGAACACGATCCTCACGAATCGAGATGGTGAGTGAAAAGAGCAACGTCACAATGCCTCCGAAAGAAATAATAGAAGATATATCATTGGAATAACAGAATGGAGAAGAAAATGCCAACTTCTGCCACAAATGAGTTTGGAAAGCATCCTTGCAAAGAAGAATTGAACGGAGTTGTTGGAAAATCAACAACGAAAAGCACAAGCTTGTAGTGGG
>NW_025281250.1:0-1204 GCF_018294505.1 Triticum aestivum
GAGACCATCACCAACATCAACATGTATTACTACCAAGCATGAAAGTAATACTTGCAAGATAAATGATAACCAGATGCATCGAAACATAGCACGAAAGTGAACAAGAAACCATATGTAGTACCAAAACAACGATAACAGCAGCAGGTAAACAAACAGACAGTTATTAAATGTTCAAGTTGAAAACCATGGCTACTGCATGACCATCATGCAAGTGGGTGTTGTGGCTTGCCTGGGGTGAAGGATACTCCAGGGAGATGTGCGGTGAAGCCGCGGAAAGAAGCACCGAAAAGGGTTCTCTCTCGGAGGATGCTGATTAGGGGCAAGGGCAAAATGGTCATTTCCAGTAAGTCAAACCATATTGAAAATAAGGGGAACAAAATGGCTCGACGAGACGAAGACGTGGGTGTTGGTTTCACCTTAATCCAAGTCTCGATCAAAAAGTTACGGCCGTTCATTCGTTCGGCAGAAAAATAAATAAAAAGTATTATTTTTCTGCACTAACGGGTGAACGTTCATAATTTAACAGCTTTGGCCGGCAGCTGAATAAAGAAAACATACTTCTGGGAATACGCTTTAATTTAGTGAAAACGCACTTTGGTTATAAGCCACGGGACAATGCGCTTTCAACTTAAAGAAAATGTAAACCAGGAAAGATGCTTATCCATGTCACGGGGTCCAGGTCAACGCCTTGAGTAGCTGACATGTGGGGCCCACGGGAAGTGGGACCGGCCGGCTGGGCTCCTTCTTTGTCTTCCTCCAGCGCCCGATGGAGCAGCATAGGGGCACGACTCTAGTGATGCTTGCCGGCGCTAGAGGCCGTAATTCGCAGCGCCCGAACCACCGGCATGCTCGGGAGGCAGAGCCGCGTCGGATGGGCCGTGCTACGGACACTAGAGACAGCAGAAAAGGGTGGGGCTTCGTTCGGGGTGGATGGCAGCGTCAGCCACACTTGGGCGCGCGGCCATGTCGCTCCGGTGACGGAAAGAAGGGGTGGGAGAGGCTCGGTGGGCTGGATGATCTACTGGAGGTGGACGGAGAGGAGAAGGGGGCTTGGCTTGGTCGAATTTGAGCAGTGGCCGGTGGCGGCCTACTACGGCGAGGAGGGGCTCCGGGGCTCGGGCGAGTAGCTAGGGAGGGGTGTGGGAGTGAGGGGGAGCTGCTGGTGCAGTCGGGAGGCGAGGGGAGGGGCTTATATAGCCGAGGC
>NW_025281251.1:0-1204 GCF_018294505.1 Triticum aestivum
GATATCATTATATTGCTATGTTATCTTAATGCATCTATATATTTGGTAAAGGGTGGAAGGCTCGGCCTTATGTCTGGTGTTTTGTTCCACTCTTGCCGCCCTAGTTTCCGTCATATCGGTGTTATGTTCCCGGATTTTGCGTTCCTTACACGGTTGGGCTATTATGGGAACCCCTTGACAGTTCGTCTTAAATAAAGCTCTTCCAGCAATGCCCAACATTGGATTTACCATTTGCCTCCTAGCCTTTTCTTTCCCTTGGGTTCTGCAGACTCAAGGGTCATCATTATTTTACCCCCCCCCCCCGGGCCAGTGCTCCTCTGAGTGTTGGTCCACCTGATAGCTACCGGTGGCTACCAGGGGCAACTCTGGGCTGGCCTACCCGTACCTAGGACAATCTGAGTGTGCCCTGAGAAAGAGATATGTACAGCTCCTATCGGGATTTGTCGGCACATTCGGGCGGTGTTGCTGGTTTAGTTTTACCCTGTCGAAATGTCTTGTTGTACCGGGATACCGAGTCTGATCGGAATGTCTCGGGTGGAGGTCTATTCCTTCGTTGACCGTGAGAGCTTGTCATGGGCTAAGTTGGGACTCCCCTGCAGGGATTGAACTTTCGAAAGCCGTGCCCGCGGTTATGGGCAGATGGGAATTTGTTAACGTCCGGTTGTAGAAAACCCGAAGTTGACCTTATTTAAAATACACCAACCGCGTGTGTAACCGTGATGGTCTCTTCTCGGCGGAGTCCGGGAAGTGAACACGGTGTTGGAGTTATGCTTGCGCAGGTTGTTCCTTTAGCTTCTCGCTCGTGCTTCGCCTTCTCTTCTCGCTCTCTTTTGCGTATAAGTTAGCCACCACATATGCTAGTCGCTTGCTGCAGCTCCACATATATTTGCCTTATCCATTCCTATGAGCTTAAATAGTTTTGATCGCGAGGGTACGAGATTGCTGAGTCCCTGTGGCTCACAGATACTATAACTCCAGATGCAGGTCCAGGTGATTTCGCTCCAGGTGACGAGTACGAGCTCAAGTGGGAGTTCGACGAGGACTCTCAGCGTTACTATGTGTCTTTTCCCGATGATCAGTAGTGGTGCCTAGTTGGGGTTATCGATTCAGGACCTTGTCGCATGTTGGGTTCTTTTCTATTTTGGCGCCGTAGTCGGGCCATGAGTGTTTGTTTGGTGGTTGTTATTTATGTACTCTGATGTGA
>NW_025281252.1:0-1204 GCF_018294505.1 Triticum aestivum
AGCACAGTCCGGCAATGTTGTCTGAACCAAGCGATGCCAAAGATAGCAATTACCAACCTATCTCCAAAGAGGAGATTAGCCTGGGCGATGACGAATTCGTCATCCCAGAAGAACCCTTAGAACAAGAACGCCTCCATCAAAGGCTTATCGCCACTGCAAGGAGCCTGAAGAAGCAGAAGCAGCGGCTTAAACCCGCACAGGATACACTCAATGATAGATGGAACGAAGTGCTAGACGCTGCGGAAAAATACTGCGGTAATCGCCAAACAAAGGGATATCCTAAGCGTAAGCTGCTGCCCGAATTCAACGACGAGGCAATTGCGCCTATAACACCGAAAAACAACACGTCCGACAAGCCGGACTGACCAACTCGTGGCCGAGACAGAGCAGCCAGCAATGCTGCACACAAGCCCGCACCCCCTCCCCGTAAAGGAAGGAAGGTTGCGGCTCAGCACCAGAAACATGATCTATGTGAGGACCTGGACAAAAAGGCTGGAAAAACTAGTTCCATCTATGGATCCAGGGAACGTGCTCCTACATGGGACCATGATTATGAAACCAAATATGCTGGTCATTTACCAGTTCAGAACCAATACCAAACATTACAACCGTCGGACCCACGCCACGACACAGCCAAATACAGGGGTGCCGCTCACCCCCTGTGCTTCACGGATGAGGTGCTGGAACACGATTTTCCAGAAGGGTTTAAACCCGTAATCATCGAGGCATATGACGGGACGATGGTCCCTGCGGTTTGGATAGAAGACTTTATTCTTCACATCCACATGGCTCGCGGATATGATCTCCACGCCATCAAATACTTACCCCTCAAGCTAAAAGGACCAGCTCGGCACTGGCTAAAAAGCCTCCCCGAAAACTCCATCAGAAGCTGTGAAGAACTTGAGGACGCTTTTCGAGCCAATTTCCAAGGGACCTATGTCTGGCCCCCGGATGCAGACGATCTAAGTCACGTAATCCAACAACCCAGAGAAGCAGCCCCTAAGCTTTGGAACCGGTTTCAAACTAAGAAGAACCAAATCGTCGACTGTCCGGACGCCGAAGCCTTAGCGGCCTGCAAAAACAGTGTTCGGGACAAATGGCTAGCCAGACACCTAGGCCAGGTAAACCCAAGAACAATGGCAGCCTTAACTACACTCACGACCCGCTTTTGCGCGGGCGAGGATAGCTGGTTAGCCCGTAGGAG
>NW_025281253.1:0-1204 GCF_018294505.1 Triticum aestivum
TTGTTGCCTCTTCCATCTTCGGAGAAGGTTAATTTTGATGCTAAACAACGTGCTGAATTGATTTTAAAAATGCATGAGTTAACTAAGGAAAACATTGAGCGCATGAATGCTAAATATAAACTTGCTAGAGATAAGGGTAGAAAACATGTTGTGTTTGCACCTGGAGATCTTGTTTGGTTACATTTGCGTAAGGATAGATTTCCTGATTTGCGCAAATCAAAGTTAATGCCACGTGCTGATGGTCCCTTTAAGGTGTTAGAGAAAATAAATGATAATGCATATAAACTTGAGCTGCCTGCAGATTTTGGGGTTAGTCCCACTTTTAACATTGCAGATTTGAAGCCTTATTTGGGTGAGGAAGATGAACTTCCGTCGAGGACGACTTCATTTCAAGAAGGGGAGGATGATGAGGACATCAATACAATTGTTACACCCACAGCCCCTGCTGCTATACATACTGGACCAATTACTAGAGCTCGTGCACGCCAACTAAATTATCAGGTACTTTCGTTTCTTGGTAATGATTCTAATGTTCATGAGAATATCATGCTGCCTAAATTGGATACATTTGTTTTGCTTACAAATGAAGGGCCTAGCTTGGAGAAGGATGAACATTGGAGCAAGAACAAGCATGGAGATGATGGCATGCGCAAGGGGAACAAGAACGGAGTTACAAGTGATGATTTCAGGACATTGAAGCCACCATAATGTGTGCATGAAGCCTTGGACGAAATATACAAGATGCCACTTCATAAATTTCGTCCCGAGGCTATTTTAGGTGCTGCGTCACCTTATTATTGGGCCAGGCCTATGTAATTTCGAAATACATAAGTATAGGCTATTTTTAGAGTCCGTATGTGTGGGGAAACAAGAGATAGGGTTGATTTCGGACCCCTCCACCAAGGGCCACGAAATTCCCCCCCTCTTCCTCCATATATACAGCCCTTAGGGCATCGTTTAGACTTTGGGTTTTGTTTAGATTAAAAGTTCGCCATAGCTGCAACTTCGCGTACTTCGTTTGTGTTCAACGACCAGACAAAGGCGTCACAGAACCCCACCTTGATCAATAAAGCTTTCATCTTATATTCGCAATATCCAGATTGCAATCTCAGTTTCTTGCTTGTTCTTCGTTTGCTCGCAGGAAACAGACCCTCGTGGTCAGGTTGATCGTGCTCCGGCGTGGTCAATAACCTCTCGGAGTTGG
>NW_025281254.1:0-1204 GCF_018294505.1 Triticum aestivum
TTGTCTGTCTTCCTTTCAAAATCCATATGTACCTAACAGCCTTACGACCATCAAGTAGTTCTTCCAAAGTCTACACTTTGTTTTCATACATGGATCCTCTCTCGGGTTTTATGGCCTTGAGCCATTTATCGGAATCCGGGCCCACCATCGCTTCTCCATAGCTCGTAGGTTCATTGTTGTCTAGCAACATGACTTCCAAGACAGGATTACGTACCACTCTGAAGTAGTACGCATCCTTGTCATCCCACGAGGTTTGGTAGTGACTCGATCCGAAGTTTCATGATCACTATCATAAGCTTCCACTTCAGTTGGTGTACGTGCCACAGGAACAACTTCCTGTGCCCTGCTACACACTTGTTGAAGTGACGGTTCAATAACCTCATCAAGTCTCCACCATCCTCCCACTCAATTTTTCGAGAGAAACCTTTCCTCGAAAAAGGACCCGATTCAAGAAACAATCCCTATTGCTTTCGGATCTGAATTAGGAGGTATACCCAACTGTTTTTGGGTGTCCTATGAAGATGCATTTTATCTGCTTTGGGTTTGAGCTTATCAACCTGAAACCTTTTCACATAAGCGTCGCAGCCTCAAACTTTCAAGAAACGGCAACTTAGGTTTCTCCAAACCATAGTTCATACGGTGTCGTCTCAACGAAATTATGTGGTGCCCTATTTAAAGTGAATGTGGTTGTCTCTAATGCCTAACCCATGAACGATAGTGGTAACTCGATAAGAGACATCATGGTATGCACCATATCCAATAGGGTGCAACTATGATGTTTGGACACACCATCACACTATGGTGTTCCAGGCTGTATCAGTTGTGAAACAATTTCCACAATGTCTTAATTCTGTGCCAAACTCGTGATTCAGATATTCATCTCTATGATCATATCATAGATCTTTTATCCTCTTGTCACGACGATCTTTCAACTTCACACTGAAATTACTTGAATCTTTCAATAATTCAGACTCGTGATTCATCAAGTAAATATACTCAACATCTACTCGAATCATCTGTGAAGTAAGAACATAACGATATTCACTGCATGCCTCAGCACTCATTGGACTGCACACATCAAAATGTGTTACTTCCAACAAGTTGCTATCTTGTTCCATCTTACTGAAAACGAGGCTTTTCAGTCATCTTGCCCATGTGGTATGATTTGCATGTCCCAAGTGATTCAAAATCAAGTGAGTCAAAA
>NW_025281255.1:0-1204 GCF_018294505.1 Triticum aestivum
CTTCGGGTCACCCCTCTGAAGGGAACCCATCGTTTCGGTATCAAAGGCAAATTGGCTCCTCGTTACATTGGACCTTTTCGCATTCTTGCCAAACGAGGAGAAGTTGCCTACCAGTTGGAACTACCTCCGCACCTCTCCAGAGTTCACGATGTCTTCCACGTCTCTCAACTCAGGCGTTGCTTCTCGGATCCTATCCGTGAAGTGGACCACGAAACGCTTGATCTCCAAGATAATCTTACATATCGAGAGTACCCCATTCGTATCCTCGATCAAGCCGAACGTACCACGCGACGTCATAATATCAAGTTTCTCAAGGTTCAATGGTCGCACCATTCTGAGGATGAAGCAACTTGGGAAAGGGAGGATCGTCTTCGACTTGAATATCCCGCCTTCTTCACGGAGGAACCCAAATCTCGGGACGAGATTCTTTTGAGTGGGGGTGAGTTGTCACAACCTAGCTAGTCATGCATTAGAGTGTTGCATCATGTTTACTCTTTCATCAGAAACTTGAAATGGGGATGACAGAACCCCCAGTTCCCTCTGAAACCAACTAGGGTTTACTAAGATAATTTTCAATGAACCTGAAATGCCCTTCTAAAATGCCCATCATTCATGCCTTGGTTCAGAACCTCTGCCAAAAATGGTGCACATTTTCCTAGGCCATCCTAGGGTTTTTGAATTAAATCATAACTATTTGAATTTGGGCATTTAAAATAATATAAAATATTTAAATGCTCAAATATCTCCAAACTAAAATGTTTCATGTTGGAAATAATCCAACTATGAGCCAGGAGTAGTTTGGTGATTTTTGGAGTTGCCTAGGTATTTTATTTAATTCAACAAAGTTGCAGACATATTAAATAAAAACAGAAAACAGAAAAGAAAGGGGAAGACTTACCTGTGCGGCCCAGCCAGCCGGCCGGCCCAGCCAGCAATCGACCCAGCCCAGCACTGTAGCTCCCCGTCGTCTTCCTCCCCACGCCCCGAAGCTGCTGCGTGCTCGCGCGCGCGCGGCCGCGCGGCCACCTCCTGCTTGCCGACGCCCTCCTGGCCGCGTGGACGACGCCCGCAGCCCGTCCCGATCCCCCCTGCTCTCTCTCACTCTCCCTGGCTCTCTCCTTCCTCTTCCTCGCTCTCTCTCTCACACGGCCGAACACGACCGTCGCCGCCGTTCGCCATAGCCATCGTCCCCGGCCACCCCTCG
>NW_025281256.1:0-1204 GCF_018294505.1 Triticum aestivum
AGATACTTCAGACTTTGGTGGTCAGTGAAGATCTCGCAACGATTACCGAGTAGGTAATGTCGCCACTGTTTTAGTGCATGAATGACAGCAGCAAGTTCGAGGTCGTGAACTGGGTAGTTCTCTTCGTGAGGGCGCAATTGCCGAGAGGCATAAGCAACCACTTTGCGCTCTTGCATTAGGACACAGCCTAATCCTTGACGGGAAGCGTCGCAGTAAATGACGAAGTCCTTCTTTGTATCAGGTGGAGCTAGTACTGGGGCAGAAGTCAACTTGTCTTTGAGTGCCTGGAAGCTTTCCTGACATTTGTCTGTCCACTGGAACTTGACGCCCTTATGCAATAGGTTAGTCAGAGGCCTGGCAATCTTGGAGAAGTTCTCGACGAATCGACGGCAGTAGCTGGCGAGACCGAGAAAACTTCTGACTTGCTTAACGTTCTTCGGAGGAGTCCAATCGAGAATAGCCTGAACTCGTTCAGGGTTGACAGCAATACCATCCTTAGAGATGACATGCCCAAGATAGGTTACTTCGGGAAGCCAGAATTCACATTTGGAGAACTTGGCATAAAGTTGATGCTCTCGTAGCTTTTCCAGCACGAGGCGAAGATGTTCAGCATGTTCCTCTTCGTTCTTGGAAAATACCAGAATATCATCCAGATAAACCACGACGAACTTGTCGAGGTAATCCATGAATATATAGTTCATCAGGCGAGAGAAGGTGGCTGGAGCATTGGTTAAGCCGAAAGCCATGACGGTGTACTCGTATGAACCATAACGAGTCACAAAGGCGGTCTTGGGGATATCTTCCTCACGAACACGGATCTGGTGGTAACCCAACCTCAAGTCGAGTTTAGAGAACACTGATGAACCAGCCAATTGATCATACAGATCATTGATCCGAGGAAGAGGATACTTATTCTGAATGGTAGCTTGATTTATAGGACGGTAGTCTTGGACCAATCGGTTTGTCCCATCTTTCTTCTTGACAAAGAGAGAAGGTGCTCCCCAAGGAGAGCAACTTGGGCGAATGAAACCACTTTGAAGAGATTTATCGATTTCCTCCTTAAGCTCAAGGAGTTCATGCGGCGGCATCTTGTAGGGTCTCTTGGCTATAGGAGTGGTGCCTGGTTTCAAGTCGATGACGAATTCGACAGCTCTAGCAGGGGGAATCCCTGGGAGTTCTTCAGGAAAGACGTCTAGGAATTCAC
>NW_025281257.1:0-1204 GCF_018294505.1 Triticum aestivum
GTAACTGACTGTTTGGGGTCCCAGAGTGATTTCCATGATTGACGAAGCCCAGGGTGCGATTACGTGTAGGTCATCAACACTCGCAATTTTAGCCGATTCTGGCCCGTTTTGTGGACTATTAATCACTGTTTTGGGATCCGGAGTGATCTCCACGATTGAAAAACCCAGGGTGCGTTATGTGTCGGTCATCAACAAACAATTTTGGCTGATTCTGGCCCGTTTCGTGGATTATTACTCACTGTTTCGGGTCCCAAAGTGATTTCCACGACATACGAACCCTGGGGCGCTTTTACGTGTCGGTCATCAACACTCACATTTTTGGCTGATTCTGGTCCGTTTCGTGCACTATTACTAACCGTTGTGGGGCCCCAGAGTGATTTCCATGATTGACGATTCTCGGGGTGTGTTTACGTGTCCGTCGTCAACACTCACAGTTTTGTCCAATTTTGACCCATTTTGTTGAGTATTACTCACCATTTTGGCTCCCAAAGCGGTTTCCATAGTTATTGAACCCCAAGGTGCGCTTATGTGTCGATCATCAACACTCGTAATTTTGGCCAATTCTGGCTCATTTCCTGGACTATTGCTCACTGTTTTGGTTTCCCAAAGCGAGTTCCTCGATTGACGATCCCCGGGTGTGTTTACGTGTGCGTCATCAACACTCACAGTTTTGTCCAATTCTGGCCGTTTTCATGGACTATTACTCACCGTTTTGGGGCCCCGAAGTGATTTCCATAGTTGTTGAACCCAGGGTGCGATTATGTTTTGGTCAACAACACTCGCAATTTTGGCCGACTCTGGCCCGTTTCGTGGACTGTAACTGACTGTTTGGGGTCCCAGAGTGATTTCCATGATTGACGAAGCCCAGGGTGCGATTACGTGTAGGTCATCAACACTCGCAATTTTAGCCGATTCTGGCTCGTTTTTTGGACTATTAATCACTGTTTTGGGATCCGGAGTGATCTCCACGATTGAAAAACCTACGGTGCGTTATGTGTCGGGCATCAACACACAATTTTGGCTGATTCTGGCCCGTTTCGTGGATTATTACTCACTGTTTCGGGTCCCAAAGTGATTTCCACGACATACGAACCCTGGGGCGCTTTTACGTGTCGGTCATCAACACTCACATTTTTGGCTGATTCTGGTCCGTTTCGTGCACTATTACTCACCGTTTTGGGGCCCCAGAGTGATTTCCATGATT
>NW_025281258.1:0-1204 GCF_018294505.1 Triticum aestivum
GGTTGCATCGTCGTGTCTAGTTGCTGGTCTTAGAGTCTAGTCTTTTAGAGTTTCGAGTTCTGGTCATAAGTTGTCACGCTGCCGCCGCACCATCATCATCGCCCCTGCCATATACCACCACCGATCCATATCCATATACTACCACCACCGCTGCCATATACCACCACCATATATCCACCACCAATCCGAGTTCCTTGATTATTAGGGTTGTTTTCGAGATCCATCTAGTTTCCAATTCGTGTTTCCTTGCCGGCGTAGGTTTCCTGAGGAGAGACGAGTTGCTGCTGCCGTTTGTGCTTTCACTAGTTTTGCATGTGTATGGTGGTCTGAACATTGTAGATTATATCCTATTCCAACTACTTGGGCTGCTTTGAAAACTGCTATGCGTACGCGTTGGGTTCCACCATATTATCAGCGTGAATTGCTTCAAAAATTGCAGCGTTTAAGACAAGGGAAAAATTCTGTAGAAGAATATTATCAGGAATTACAAACTGGCATGATTAGATGTGGTATTGTTGAGGAGAATGAAGCTATGCTTGCACGTTTTCTGGGTGGATTAAATAGAGAGATTCAGACCATTCTAGACTATAAGGAGTATACTAATATCACTCGTTTATTCCATCTTGCTTGTAAAGCTGAACGTGAAGTGCAGGATCGACAAGCATTGGCGCGAACTAACTTTTCTGCAGGCCGACCTTCTTCATGGACGTCGCGTGCATCTTCTACTTCAACTGCACCAGCACCTCAATCAGGTGCCTCCTACAGTCGTGATACAAGAAAACAGGAACAACCACCATTATCTGCCAAGAGCGCACCTGTGGGGCCTGCACAGCGTTCTTCTTCTTCCATGGCATCAACAGGGCACACAAGTGATATTATTTGTCGTCGTTGTAAGGGAGGAGGTCATTATGCGAGGGAATGCAAATCTCCGCGTGTGATGATTGCTACCGCGGATGGTGGATATGAGTCCGCTAGTGACTATGATGAGGAGACATTGGCTCTTATTACACGTGAAGAACATGGTGGAGATGATTCTGATCATGAGACGCAATACATGGCTCCTGAAGACGCTGACAGGTATGAATGTTTAGTTGCTCAACGTGTTTTGAGTGTGCAGGTCACACAAGCTGAGCAAAATCAGAGGCACAATTTGTTCCATACCAAGGGAGTTGTGAAGGAACGTTCTGTGCGCGTCATAATAGAC
>NW_025281259.1:0-1204 GCF_018294505.1 Triticum aestivum
GTCGTTAACGATGGATTTGTGTTTCGTGCTAACAAGCTATGCATTCCAGCTAGCTCCGTTCGTCTTTTGTTATTGCAGGAGGCGCATGGAGGAGGATTAATGGGACACTTTGGCGTGAAGAAGACGGAGGACGTACTTGCTACACATTTCTTTTGGCCAAAGATGAGACGGGATGTTGAGCGTTTTATTGCTCGATGCACTACATGTCAAAAAGCTAAGTCACGACTCAATCCTCATGGTTTATATATGCCTTTGCCTGTACCTAGTGTTCCTTGGGAGGATATATCTATGGACTTTGTTTTAGGTTTACCTCGAACAAAGAAGGGGAGGGATAGCATATTTGTTGTCGTGGATAGATTCTCGAAAATGGCACACTTTATACCATGTCATAAAAGCGATGATGCTGTAAATGTTGCTGATTTGTTCTTTCGTGAAATTATTCGCTTGCATGGTGTGCCAAATACTATTGTTTCAGATCGTGATACTAAATTTCTTAGCCATTTTTGGAGATGTTTATGGGCTAAGTTGGGGACTAAACTGCTTTTTAGTACTACTTGTCACCCCCAAACTGATGGACAAACTGAAGTAGTCAATAGAACGTTGTCTACTATGCTTAGGGCTGTTTTGAAGAATAATAAGAAAATGTGGGAGGAATGTTTGCCTCATATTGAATTTGCTTATAATCGTTCATTGCATTCTACTACTAAGCTGTGCCCTTTTGAAGTTGTGTATGGTTTCCTACCTCGTGCACCTATTGATTTGTTGCCTCTTCCATCTTCGGAGAAGGTTAATTTTGATGCTAAACAACGTGCTGAATTGATTTTAAAAATGCATGAGTTAACTAAGGAAAACATTGAGCGTATGAATGCTAAATATAAACTTGCTGGAGATAAGGGTAGAAAACATGTTGTGTTTGCACCTGGAGATCTTGTTTGGTTACATTTGCGTAAGGATAGATTTCCTGATTTGCGCAAATCAAAGTTAATGCCACGTGCTGATGGTCCCTTTAAGGTGTTAGAGAAAATAAATGATAATGCATATAAACTTGAGTTGCCTGCAGATTTTGGGGTTAGTCCCACTTTTAACATTGCAGATTTGAAGCCTTATTTGGGTGAGGAAGATGAACTTCCGTCGAGGACGACTTCATTTCAAGAAGGGGAGGATGATGAGGACATCAATACAATTGTTACACCCACAGCCCCTG
>NW_025281260.1:0-1204 GCF_018294505.1 Triticum aestivum
TGCTCTTTCGTGGTGGTGAGGTTGGGTCCGGGTTATGGAGCACATAAATCGGTCCCCTCTTCCCCGACGTGGAGGTGCGCCCGGATCTGATGCTCCTCGTCCGCACGGCCGCCTCCTGCAGCAAGCTCCATTCGGCGCAGCACAGTATGTGCGAAGGAGCGGCGAACGGTCACGGCGACCCGCGCTCCAAAAGAGGCCGGTGGCGACCACGTACGTGGGGCATCAGCCGAGTGGAGGAGCGATGGCCTGAGTGCCGTGGGGAAGCGGCAGATCGGTGGAGCGGCGGGCGGCGACCCTCTGCCTCGCTTGGTAGGCTGAAGAAAATTGTTTTGGCTGTGTAACAGAGGAAGAAAAAGAACGGAGAAGTGCTTGGCTCGGCGGTGGATCTCGGCCTGGTCACCTACTGCTGGCTGGAGAGGACCTCACGCTGTCGAGCTCTTCGTTGGCTGGTGCTTCCGGTTCGCCATGGTCGGAGACCCTATATAAAAGCCTGCTAAGCGCGTAGGTGGGGCAAGTGGAGGCATACCTAGGTTGCCGCCGCGGCGGGCGAAGGAGCAGCCGGAGTGCTGTGCAGCAAGGTCGGCGAAGGAGGCGCGCCCGGCGAGGATCTGGTCGACGCGCGCCGACATGGGCGCACGTGTGGCGGAGAAGACCCGGCCCTCGGGCCCTCGCCGCTCCTCCTCGTGCTTGATCCGGATGTAGGACGCCCGCGCCATCTCCTTCCCCGCCGCCACAGACGCCATCTCTCCATTCGTCCGCCGCTTTGCCGCTCCGGTTGCTTCGGGAGGTAGGTTCCTCGCGCCTGGGGTAGAGGCAGGGGGAGGTTACGGCATTGGCGGCAGCTGCTGGAGGCGTCTCCGCGCGCAGCAGGGCGGATCCTGTGGCTAATGGCGGCGCAAGGGTGCGGGAGGAACGGCGGGGCG
Organism: Triticum aestivum; assembly: GCF_018294505.1. Lineage (NCBI taxonomy): Eukaryota > Viridiplantae > Streptophyta > Magnoliopsida > Poales > Poaceae > Triticum > Triticum aestivum. Next base: position 924 of record NW_025281260.1, read on the forward strand.
GCGAACGGCGCGGGAGGAGGGGGCGAGGAGGGGGCGAGAGACGTGCGAGGAGAAGGGGGCGAGAGAGGTCGTGCGGGGAGGAGGGGAGAGGTCGTGCGGTCGTTTGCGGGCAGCATATTTTTTTCTTTCTGAATGGTTGGGCAGATTAGGGATCGATGGGTTTGGCTTAATGCGTGGTTGGTAGCGTTAAACACAGAATGATTAAGGGCCATTAGATCTTGATGATGGATGGGTGGGATTGTTTGGATCTGCCCCTCTCTTTCTTTTATAGTGGTAGTAGA
>NW_025281261.1:0-1204 GCF_018294505.1 Triticum aestivum
CTTTCCTCCCACTCACTTCTTTCGAGAGAAACTCCTTCTCTAGAAAGGATCCATTTTAGCAAGGAATATCTTGCCTTCGGATCTGTGATAGAAGGTGTACCCAATAGTTTCCTTTGGGTATTCTATGAAGACGCACTTCTCCGATTTGGGTTCGAGCTTATCAGGTTAAAACTTTTCACATAAGCATCGCAGTCCCAAACTTTAAGAAACGACAACTTTGGTTTCTTGCCAAACCACAGTTCATAAGGCGTCGTCTCAATGGATTTTGATGGTGCCCTATTTAAAGTGAATGCAGCTGTCTCTAATGCACAACCCCAAAACGATGGTGTTAAATCGGTAAGATACATCATAGATCGCACCATATCCAATAAAGTGTGGTTACGAAGATCTTTATCGGTCAAACCGCATAACAACATACGTTGTTCCCTTTGTCATCGGTATGTTACTTGCCCGAGATTCGATCGTCGGTATCTCAATACCTAGTTCAATCTCGTCACCATCAAGTCTCTTTACTCGTTATGTAATGATTCATCCCGCAACTAACTCATTAGCCACATTGCTTGCAAGGCTTATAGTGATGTGCATTACCGAGAGGGCCCAGAGATACCTCTCCGACAATCGGAGTGACAAATCCTAATCTTGAAATATGCCAACTCAACAAGTACCTTCGGAGACACCTGTAGAGCACCTTTATAATCACCCAGTTATGTTGTGACGTTTGGTAGCACACAAAGTGTTCCTCTGGTAAACGGGAGTTGCATAATCTCATAGTCATAGGAACATGTTTAAGTCATGAAGAAAGCAATAGCAACATACTAAACGATCAAGTGCTAAGCTAACGGAATGGGTCAAGTCAATCACATCAATCTCTAATGATGTGATCCCGTTAATCAAATGACAACTCATGTCTATGGTTAGGAAACTTAACCATCTTTGATTAACGAGCTAGTCAAGTAGAGGCATACTAGTGACACTATGTTTGTCTATGTATTCACACATGTACTGAGTTTCTGGTTAATACAATTCTAGCATGAATAATAAAAATTTATCATGAAATAAGGAAATAAACAATAACTTTATTATTGCCTCTAGGGCATATTTCCTTCAGTGCCACCGTAGAGTGGCATGGGAGTGTCGGTGCTGAGTTGTTTTAGCCACACAAATCACGCGTCCGGGTTTATGAGCTGCATCATGCCATCTCAGG
>NW_025281262.1:0-1204 GCF_018294505.1 Triticum aestivum
TAAGCGCACCTTGGGGTTCAACAACTATGGAAATCGCTTCGTGACCGCAAAATGGTGAGTAATAGTCCATGAAACGGGCCAGAATCATCAAAAACCGCGAGTGTTGATGTCTGACACGTAAACGCACCCCGGGGTTCATTAATCATGGAAATCACTCTGGGACCCTAAAAAGGTGAGTAATAGTCCAGAAAACGGGCCAGAATCGGCCAAAACTGTGACTGTTGATGACCGACATGTAAGCGCACCTTGGGGTTCAATAACTATGGAAATTGCTTTGGGATCCCAAAACGGTGAGTAATAGTTCACGAAACGGGTCAGAATTGGCCAAAACTGTGAGGGTTGACGACGGGCACGTAAACGCACCCCAGGGATCGTCAATCATGGAAATCGCTCCGCGACCCCACAAAAGTGAGTAACAGTGCACAAAACGTACCAGAATCGGCCAAAATTGTGAGTGTTGATGACCAACACGTAAATGCACCTCGGTGTTCGTCAATCGTGGAAATCACTTCAGGACCCCAAAACTGAGTAATAGTCCAGGAAACGGGCCAGAATCGGCCCAATCTGCGATTCTTGACGACAAGCACGTAAGCACATCTTGGGGTTCGACAAGCATCGAAATCGCTTTGGGACTGCAAAACGGTTAGTAATAGTCCATGAAAGAGCCCTGAATCGGTAAAACCTAGGGTTATTGATCAACGATACATAAACGCACCCCGGGTTTCGTCAATCATGGAAATTGCTCAGGGACCTGAAATCAATGAGTAATAGTCCATGAAGCGGGCCAAAACCGGCCAAAACTTCAAATGTTGATGACCGACACATAAACACACCGGTGTTCGTCGGTCGTGGAAATCACTACGTGTGCCCAAAACTGAGCTATAGTCCAAGAAACGGGCCAGAATCGGCCGAAACTGTGATTGTTGATGACCGATACGTAAGCGCACCTTGGGGTTCGACATCCATGGAAATCGCTTTGGGACCCCAAAAAATGTGAGTAATAGTCCATGAAACGGGCCAGAATCGATAAAAACCACGAGTGTTGATGACCGACACTTAAACGCACCATGGGGTTTGTTAATCGTGGAAATCACTCCGGGACCCCAAAACAGTCAGTAATAGTCCACGAAACGGGCCAGAATTGGCCAATACTATGAGAGTTGATGACCAACACGTAAGCGCACCTTGGGGTTCAACAACTATG
>NW_025281263.1:0-1204 GCF_018294505.1 Triticum aestivum
TAAGCCTTCTCGTCAACCTTGAAAGTCATAGCCTTATGTTTTCGGTCATATTGACTCTTTTGACGAGATTGGGCTGTTTTCAACTTTTCACGAACGATGCGAACTTGCTCTTCTGCTTCCTGAATCATATCCGGGCCAAAGAATTGTCTTTCCCCGGTTTCTGACCAGTTAAGGGGTGTTCGACACCGTCGTCCATAGAGAACTTCAAAAGGGGCTTTACCCAAGCTAGATTGATAGCTGTTGTTGTAAGCGAATTCGGCAAATGGAAGGCACTTCTCCCAACCCATTCCGAATGAGATAACAGAGGCTCGAAGCATGTCTTCTAGAATCTGGTTGACGCGTTCCACTTGACCACTCGACTGAGGGTGGAAAGCGGTGCTAAAGGAGAGACGGGTTCCCATAGCATTTTGGAAACTTTCCCAAAATCGAGAGGTGAAAAGACTTCCTCGATCCGAGTTAATTTCCAAAGGAACACCATGGAGAGACACTATCCGGGAGATGTATAAGTCTGCCAGCTGACTAGCAGTTATACTCTCACGAACAGGTAAGAAATGGGCTACTTTGGAAAGACGATCGACAACGACGAAGATAGCATTATTCCCTCTCTTGGTCCTGGGAAAACCGGTAATGAAATCCATACCAATTTTATCCCATTTCCATTCAGGAATAGCTAGGGGTTGAAGGGTGCCAGCAGGCCGTTGATGCTCTGCTTTTACACGACGACAGACGTCGCAATTAGCAATATACTGAGCAATTTCTCTCTTCATCCTAGTCCACCAGAACCTCTGGCGTAGGTCCTGATACATCTTGGTACTACCCGGATGAATGGTGAGAGGAGATTCATGAGCCTCCTTAAGGATCAACTGCCGTAGATGCTGGTTCTTGGGAACCACTAAACGGTTCTCAAAGTACACAGCACCATGATCATTTGTGGAGAAACAACTAGCACCTCCGCTAGCAATGTTCTCCTTGATCTTAGCTATTCCCTTATCTCGCTTCTGGGCAGCGATGATTTGATCCGTAAGAGTAGGTTTCGCCACCAAGGTGGAAAGAAATCCTTGAGGAACAATGTGAAGGTTAAGCTTCCGAAATTCCTCATGGAGAAGCGGTTGACTTTGTTGTAACATCAGGTTGTTACAATAAGATTTACGACTTAGTGCATCAGCCATGACGTTGGCTTTCCCTGGGGTGTAAGTTATTCCTA
>NW_025281264.1:0-1204 GCF_018294505.1 Triticum aestivum
GTGTGATCAAAGCATTTGGTTTTATACAGACTTTCGGAGAAGCCTGTATTTACAAGAAAGTGAGTGGGAGCTCTGTAGCATTTCTGATATTATATGTGGATGACATATTACTGATTGGAAATGATATAGAATTTCTGGATAGCATAAAGGGATACTTGAATAAAAGTTTTTCAATGAAAGACCTCGGTGAAGCTGCTTACATATTAGGCATTAAGATCTATAGAGATAGATCAAGACGCTTAATTGGACTTTCACAAAGCACATACCTTGACAAAATTTTGAAGAAATTCAAAATGGATCAAGCGAAGAAAGGGTTCTTGCCTGTGTTACAAGGTGTGAAATTGAGTAAGACTCAATGCCCGACCACTGCAGAAGATAGAGAGAATATGAAAGATGTTCCCTATGCATCTGCCATAGGCTCTATCATGTATGCAATGCTGTGTACCAGACCTGATGTGTGCCTTGCTATAAGTTTAGCAGGGAAGTACCAAAGTAATCCAGGAGTGGATCACTGGACAGCGGTCAAGAACATCCTGAAATACCTGAAAAGGACTAAGGATATGTTTCTCGTATATGGAGGTGACAAAGAGCTCACCGTAAAAGGTTACGTTGATGCAAGCTTTGACACTGATCCGGACGATTCTAAATCGCAAACCGGATACGTGTTTACATTAAACGGTGGAGCTGTCAGTTGGTGTAGTTCTAAACAAAGTGTTGTAGCGGGATCTACATGTGAAGCGGAATACATAGCTACTTCGGAAGCAGCAAATGAAGGAGTCTGGATGAAGGAGTTCATATCCGATCTAGGTGTCATACCTAGTGCATCGGGTCCAATGAAAATCTTTTGTGACAATACTGGTGCAATTGCCTTAGCAAAGGAATCCAGATTTCACAAAAGGACCAAACACATCAAGAGACGCTTCAACTCCATCCGGGATCTAGTCCAGGTGGGAGACATAGAGATTTGCAAGATACATACGGATCTGAATGTTGCAGACCCGTTGACTAAGCCTCTTCCACGAGCAAAACATGATCAGCACCAAGGCTCCATGGGTGTTAGAATCATTACAGTGTAATCTAGATTATTGACTCTAGTGCAAGTGGGAGACTGAAGGAAATATGCCCTAGAGGCAATAATAAAGTTATTATTTATTTCCTTATAATCATGATAAATGTTTATTATTCATGCTAGAATTGTATTTAC
>NW_025281265.1:0-1204 GCF_018294505.1 Triticum aestivum
GGATCTGAATTAGGAGGTATACCCAACTGTTTTGGGTTTCCTATGAAGATGCATTTTATCCGCTTTGGGTTCGAGCTTATCAACCTGAAACTTTTTCATATAAGCGTCGCAGCCCCAAACTTTTAAGAAACGACAACTTAGGTTTCTCTAAACCATAATTCATATGGTGTCATCTCATCGGAATTACGTGGTGCCCTATTTAAAGTGAATGTGGTTGTCTCTAATGCCTAACCCATGAACGATAGTGGTAATTCGATAAGAGACATCATGGTACGCACCATATCCAATAGGGTGCAACTATGATGTTCGGACACACCATCACATTATGGTGTTCCAGGCGGTATTAATTGCGAAACAATTTCCACAATGTCTTAATTGTGTGCCAAAACTCGTAACTCAGATATTCATCTCTATGATCATATCATAGACATTTTATCCTCTTGTCACAATGATCTGCTACTTCACTCTGAAATTACTTGAACCATTCAATAATTCAGACTTGTGTTTCATCAAGTAAATATACTCAACATTTACTCGAATAATCTGTGAAGTAAGATATTCACTGCATGCCTCAGCACTCATTCGACTGCACACATCAAAATGTGTTACTTCCAACAAGTTGCTATCTTGTTCCATCTTACTGAAAATGAGGCTTTTCAGTCATCTTGCCCATGTGGTATGATTTGCATATCTCAAGTGATTCAAAATCAAGTGAGTCCAAACGATCCATTTGCATGGAGTTTCTTCATGCATATACACCAATAGACATGGTTCGCATGTCTCAAACTTTTCAAAAACGAGTGAGTCCAAAGATCCATCAACATTGAGCTTCTTCATGCGTTTTATACCATTATGACTTACATGGCAGTGCCACAAGTAAGTGGTACTATCATTACTATCTTATATCTTTTGGCATGAAAATGTGTATCACTACGACCGAGATTCAATAAACCATTCCTTTAGGTGCAAGACCATTGAAGGTATTATTCAAAAATAGAGTAACCATTATTCTCCTTAAATGAATAACCGTATTGTGATAGACATAATCCAATCATGTCTATGCTCAACGCAAACACCAATCTCGGTGGTAGAGGGAGCGTGCGATGCTTGATCATATCAACCTTGGAAACACTTCCAACATATATCGTCAGCTCACCTTTAGCTAGTCTCCGTTTATTCCGTAGCTTTTATTTCGAGTTACTAA
>NW_025281266.1:0-1204 GCF_018294505.1 Triticum aestivum
ATTTGGAAAGTGTTTTCAATGGAAAACCTGGATTAAGCTACTTGAACATTGAGCATCAAGATCTATAAGGATAGATCAAAACGCTTAATAGTACTTTCAAATGAGCACATGCCTTGACGTGATCTTGAAGGTGTTCAAGATGGATCAGTCAAAGAAGGAGTTCTTGCCTGAGTTGTAAGGTATGAAGTTAAGACTTAAAGCTCGACCATGGCAGAATAGAGAGAAAGGAACGAAGGTCGTCCCCTATGCTTAAGACATAGGCTCTACAGTATGCTATGCTGTGTACCGCACCTGAAGTGTGCTTTACCATGAGTCAGTCAAGGGGTACAAGAGTGATCCAAGAATGGATCACAGGACAGCGGTCAAAGTTATCCTTAGTAACTAGTGGACTAAGGAATTTTCTCAATTATGGAGGTGGTAAAAGAGTTCGTCGTAAAGGGTTACATCGATGCAAGCTTAACACCTATCCAGATAGCTCTGAGTAGAGATACCGGATACGTATAATGGAGCAACAATTTAGAATAGCTCCAAGTAGGACAGTTATTTGGAATAGCTCCAAATAGAACGTGGTAGCTGCATCTAGGAGATGACATAGAGATTTGTAAAGCACACACGAATCTGAAAGGTTCAGACCCGTTGACTATAACCTCTCTCACAAGCATAACATGATCAAACCCAGAACTCATCGAGTGTTAATCACATGGTAAATGTGAACTAGATTATTGACTCTAGTAAACTCTTTGGGTGTTAGTCACATGGGGATGTGGCCTTGAGTGTTAATCACATATCGATGTGAACTAGATTATTGACTCTAGTGCAAGTGGGAGACTGTTGGAAATATGCCCTAGAGGCAATAATAAATTGATTATTATTATATTTCCTTGTTCATGATAATCGTTTATTATCCATGCTAGAATTGTATTGATAGGAAACTCAGATACATGTGTGGATACATAGACAACACCATGTCCCTAGTAAGCCTCTAGTTGACTAGCTCGTTAATCAATAGATGGTTACGGTTTCCTGACCATGGACATTGGATGTCGTTGATAACGGGATCACATCATTAGGAGAATGATGTGATGGACAAGACCCAATCCTAAGCCTAGCACAAGATCATGTAGTTCGTATGCTAAAGCTTTTCTAATGTCAAGTATCATTTCCTTAGACCATGAGATTGTGCAACTCCCGGATACCGTAGGAG
>NW_025281267.1:0-1204 GCF_018294505.1 Triticum aestivum
CTACAATATTCTCCAAAGTTGATTTGCGTAGTGGCTACCATCAAATTCGTATGAAATTGGGAGATGAATGGAAAACAGCATTTAAAACTAAGTTTGGATTATATGAGTGGTTAGTCATGCCTTTTGGGTTAACTAATGCACCTAGTACTTTCATGAGATTAATGAACGAAGTTTTACGTGCTTTCATTGGACGATTTGTGGTAGTCTATTTTGATGATATACTGATTTATAGCAGATCTTTGGAAGAACATTTGGAACATTTACGTGCTGTTTTTATTGCTCTACGTGATGCACGTTTGTTTGGTAACCTTGGGAAGTGCACCTTTTGCACCGACCGAGTATCTTTTCTTGGCTATGTTGTTACTCCACAGGGAATTGAAGTTGACAAAGCCAAGATTGAAGCTATTGAGAGTTGGCCGCAGCCCAAAACGGTCACACAGGTGAGGAGTTTTCTTGGCCTCGCTGGATTCTATAGGCGTTTTCTGAGAGATTTCAGCACCATTGCTGCACCTCTCAACGAGCTTACAAAGAAGGATGTGCCTTTTGTTTGGGGTACCGCACAGGAAAAAGCCTTCACGGTATTGAAAGATAAGTTGACACATGCTCCTTTACTCCAACTTCCTGATTTTAATAAGACTTTTGAGCTTGAATGTGATGCTACTGGAATTGGATTAGGAGGTGTGTTATTACAAGATGGCAAACCTGTTGCATACTTTTCTGAAAAATTGAGTGGGCCTAGTCTGAATTATTCTACTTATGATAAAGAATTATATGCTCTTGTTCGGACGTTAGAAACATGGCAACATTATTTATGGCCCAAAGAATTTGTTATACATTCTGATCATGAATCTTTGAAACATATTAAAAGTCAAGCTAAACTGAATCGTAGACATGCTAAATGGGTTGAATTCATTGAGACTTTCCCTTATGTCATTAAACACAAGAAGGGAAAAGAAAATGTTATTGCTGATGCATTGTCTCGTCGCTATACTATGCTTTCACAACTTGACTTCAAAATATTTGGTTTGGAGACCATCAAAGATCAATATGTGCATGATGCTGATTTTAAAGATGTAATGCAGAATTGTAAAGAAGGAAGAATGTGGAACAAGTTTGTCGTTAACGATGGATTTGTGTTTCGTGCTAACAAGCTATGCATTCCAGCTAGCTCCGTTCGTCTTTTGTTGTTGCAGGAGGCGCATGG
>NW_025281268.1:0-1204 GCF_018294505.1 Triticum aestivum
AATATCATCATGCTCCTTTGATCTCCATCTTCGGGGCACCATGATCATCTTCTTCACCGGCATGACACCATGATCTCCATCATCATGATCTCCATCATTGTGTCTTCATGAAGTCGTCACGCCAATGATTACTTCTACTTGTATGGCTAACGCGTTTAGCAACAAAGTAAAGTAAATTACATGGCGTTATTCAATGACACGCAGGTCATGCAAAATAATAAAGACAACTCCTATGGCTCCTGCCGGTTGTCATACTCATCGACATGCAAGTCGTGATTCCTATTACAAGAATATGATCAATCTCATACATCACATATATCATTCATCACATCTTCTGGCCATATCATATCACATATATCACTTGCTGCAAAAACAAGTTAGACGTCCTCTAATTGTTGTTGCAAGTTTTACGTGGTTTGTAGGTTTCTAACAAGAACGTTTTCTTACCTACGTATGACCACAACGTGATTTGTCAATTTCTATTTACCCTTCATAAGGACCCTTTTCATCGAATCCGTTCCGACTAAAGTAGGAGAGACAGACACCCGCTAGCCACCTTATGCAACTAGTGCATGTCAATCGGTGGAACCTGTCTCACGTAAGCGTACGTGTAAGGTCGGTCCGGGCCGCTTCATCCTACAATGCCGCCGAAACAAGAAACGACTAGTAGCGGCAAGAAGAATTGGCAACATCAACGCCCACAACTTCTTTGTGTTCTACTCGTGCATAGTAACCACGCATAGGCCTGGCTCATGATGCCACTGTTGGGAATCGTAGCATAATTTAAAATTTTCCTACGCTCACCAAGATGCATCTATGGAGTCTACTAGCAACGAGGGGAAAGGAGTGGATCTACATACCCTTGTAGATCGCGAGCGGAAGCGTTCCAATGAACGTGGATGACGGAGTCGTACTCGCCGTGATCCAAATCACCGATGACCGAGTGCCGAACGGACGGCACCTCCGCGTTCAACACACGTACGGTGCAGCGACGTCTCCTCCTTCTTGATCCAGCAAGGGGGAAGGAGAGGTTGATGGAGATCCAACAGCACGACGGCGTGGTGGTGGATGTAGCGGGTCTCCGGCAGGGCTTCGCCGAGCTTCTGCGAGAGAGAGAGAGGTGTTGCAGGGGAGGAGGGAGGCGCCCAAGGCTTAGATCTTGCTGCCCTCCCTTCCCCCCACTATATATAGGGCCAAGGGAGAG
>NW_025281269.1:0-1204 GCF_018294505.1 Triticum aestivum
AGGCGGCACGCGTCTCCGGGGAGTGCCCCCATCACGGACGGCGCCGCCGCCGGTACCTGGAGGGGGGAAACGGACGCGTCGGGTCTACACGGATGGGGTCTTGCTGTGGCTTTGGCCCGGATGTTGCTCCGAAGTGATCCTATGGGCTGACCTAACACAACCGGGTGGAGAGTTCCACTGGTCAAAGCCCGTCCGTACAAAGTCAAAGGGCTAGATCCCGTGGTCAAACGCTACAGGGTTAGGTGGGACGCGGCCCTCGGTGGGTAGCAATGCCACCGGAGCATCGCACCCGGCCCTCATACATGCCGTACGGTGTGGTGGCATGTCCGAAGAGGTGGCACGCGTCTCCGGGGTGTGGCCCCCCTCACGGACGGCGATGACACTGTAGTAGATGTTCTGCCGTAACGATGCGGCATGAAGATTATTAAATACTCGGGGCGCGATAAAGTCATGAGTTTTTTACACGATGTGGGCACATGTGCTTTAGGACTGATGGTAATTTTTCATAATTTTTGGTGATGGAGAAGTCTCGGAACACTTCCCTCTTCGCGGATTGCTCTTCGCGTGTCTACGACTGTGGCCGGCGGCCTCCGGGGGCTAGCACCTGCCGCCAAATCTTGCGTAGGCGGCCTCTCACAAGTCTGGAAGTGTTGTGGCGGTTGCAAACCCCCGGCCCACGTCTCCGGGCTGTGCCCCCCCTCACGGACGGCGCCGCTTCCGGCACCTAGAGGGGGGAAACGGATGCGTCGGGTCTACACGGATGGGGTCTTGCTGTGCCTTTGGCCTGGATATTGCTCCAAAGTGTTCCTATGGGCTGACTAACACAACCGGGTTGAGAGTTCCACTGGTGAAAGCCCGTCCGTGCAAAGTCAAAGAGCTAGATCCCGTGGTCAAACGCTACAGGGTTAGGCGGGACGGGGGCCCTAGGGGGTAGCAATGCGACCGGAGCATCGCACCGGGCCCTCATACATGCCGTACGGTGTGGTGGCATGTCCGAAGAGGCGGCACGCGTCTCCGGGGTGTGCCCCCATCACGGACGGCGCCGCCGCCGGTACCTGGAGGGTGGAAACGGACGCGTCGGGTCTACACGGATGGGGTCTTGCTGTGGCTTTGGCCCGGATGTTGCTCCGAAGTGATCCTATGGGCTGACCTAACACAACCGGGTGAAGAGTTCCACTGGTCAAAGCCCGTCCGTGCAAAGTCA
>NW_025281270.1:0-1204 GCF_018294505.1 Triticum aestivum
TTTCAGGTTCATTGAAAAATTATTTTAGTAACCCTAGTTGGTTTCAGAGGGGACTGGGGGTTCTGTCATCCCCATTTCAAGTTTCTGATGAAAGAGTAAACATGATGCAACACTCTAATGCATGACTAGCTAGGGTGTGACAACTCACCCCCACTCAAAAGAATCTCGTCCCGAGATTTGGGTTCCTCCGAGAAGAAGGCGGGATACTCGAGTCGAAGACGATCCTCCCTTTCCCAAGTTGCTTCATCTTCAGAATGGTGCGACCATTGAACCTTGAGAAACTTGATATTATGACGTCGCGTGGTACGTTCGGCTTGATCGAGGATACGAATGGGGTACTCTCGATATGTAAGATTATCTTGGAGATCAAGCGTTTCGTGGTCCACTTCACGGATAGGATCCGAGAAGCAATGCCTGAGTTGAGAAACGTGGAAGACATCGTGAACTCTGGAGAGGTGCGGAGGTAGTTCCAATTGGTAGGCAACTTCTCCTCGTTTGGCAAGAATGCGAAAAGGTCCAATGTAACGAGGAGCCAATTTGCCTTTGATACCGAAACGATGGGTTCCCTTCAGAGGGGTGACCCGAAGGTAAGCCTTCTCGTCAACCTCGAAAGTCATAGCCTTATGTTTTCGGTCATATTGACTCTTTTGACGGGATTGGGCTGTTTTCAACTTTTCACGAACGATACGAACTTGTTCTTCTGCTTCCTGAATCATATCCGGGCCAAAGAATTGTCTTTCCCCAGTCTCTGACCAGTTAAGGGGTGTTCGACATCGTCGTCCATAGAGAACTTCAAAAGGGGCTTTACCCAAGCTAGATTGATAGCTGTTGTTGTAAGCGAATTCGGCAAATGGAAGGCACTTCTCCCAGTCCATTCCGAACGAGATAACAGAGGCTCGAAGCATGTCTTCTAGAATCTGATTGACGCGTTCCACTTGACCACTTGACTGAGGGTGGAAAGCGGTGCTAAAGGAGAGACGAGTTCCCATAGCATTTTGGAAACTTTCCCAAAATCGAGAGGTGAAAAGACTTCCTCGATCCGAATTGATTTCCAAAGGAACACCATGGAGGGACACTATTCGGGAGATGTATAAGTCTGCCAGCTGGCTAGCGGTTATACTCTCACGAACAGGTAAGAAATGAGCTACTTTGGAAAGACGATCGACCACGACGAAAATAGCATTATTCCCTCTTTTGGTCCTGG
>NW_025281271.1:0-1204 GCF_018294505.1 Triticum aestivum
GATGCACTCAACACAAGGAATGTCATGACAAACTAAGCATACTCCCAGCAAAAAGACATGATCAAGAAGCTAACCATGGCAAGAACAACCTCATAGCATGCATTGATCAACTACAACAACCTTGGCAAAATTGATTAACACATAAACAACCTGCCAGGAACATTTTATAGCAATAGTAGATCAAGATTGAGTTATGCTAGGGGACTCCATAAATGCAAACAGGGACATGTATGGATAGAGCATAGCCATAAGTCAAAATCATCCTTACTGAACATACTCAAAAGAAGCATGGATCACTCTGTAGCAACATGAATACATGGCATTGAAATAACAGCAGGGAAATGACTTGGTGAAATTCTAAGTCCATGAAATCAGCAACATCACGAGAGCTACTTTGCATGCTTGTGCTCGTCACCACATTGATCACAAAAATACATGGCATTCATCCCTGTAAAGATGGCATGGCATAGCCCAAAACACATGTAGAGCTCATGCTCATATGCAGCACACAATAATCATGGAAAAAATGACAAATGCTCAAGATCTGATAAGAATCAGGAACTAACATTTCATAACACTCTTGCAACAACATCTTGGGCATCAAGATGGACTCAAACAAGCATGGTTCAATGGAACAAAATGATGAGGACATCCCAACGAACATTTTGATATAACACACACCCAAAACGGAGCTACGATTACAGAGATATGGCATGATGAAAAATGTTTTAGAAAGTAAAATAAAAAGACTTAGGGATATTTCGGGGTCAACCTAGGGTTTGACCCAATCCAGATCTGGTGCACGGTTTACGAGGATGACCGGAAAGGAGGTTCGCCGGAGTTCTCCATGCGGTGGCCGGAGCTAGGGGAGCTCGCCGGAGTCGCGGATCCGGCGACGTGGAGAGGGAGAGGCGGCGCACGGAGCTCGGGGTTGGACAGGCGCGGCCTCCCGTGCGGTCGCGCGGAGCTCGGCGGCCGGCGGCGGAGTCGACCAGCGACGCGGTGGTGCACCGGCGAGGTAGGGGCGGCGGTGGAGGCCTGCGACGGTACGGGCAGGCCGAGTAGACGCGCGGGCGACCGCGGGCGTGTGAGGGCGGCGATGCGGGCCGGGGGGGCGACCTGGGCCGCGGCTGGGACAGCGCGGTGGCTGTCACACCCTAGCTAGTCATGCATCAGAGTGTGTGCATCATGTTTAAAATTCCAT
>NW_025281272.1:0-1204 GCF_018294505.1 Triticum aestivum
CCTCTTCGCGAACACGGATCTGGTGGTAGCCCAACCTCAAGTCGAGCTTAGAGAACACTGACGAACCCGCCAGTTGATCATACAGATCATTGATCCGAGGAAGAGGGTATTTATTCTGAATGGTAGCTTGGTTTATAGGACGGTAGTCTTGAACTAACCGGTTTGTCCCATCCTTCTTCTTGACAAAGAGAGAAGGTGCTCCCCAAGGAGAGCAACTTGGGCGAATGAATCCTTTGCGAAGAGACTTGTCGATTTCCTCCTTAAGCTCAAGGAGTTCATGCGGCGGCATTTTGTAGGGTCGCTTGGCTATAGGAGTGGTGCCTGGTTTCAAGTCGATGATGAATTCGACAGCTCTAGCAGGGGGAATCCCCGGAAGTTCTTCAGGAAAGACGTCGAGGAATTCACGCACGACGGGAATGTTTTCAATGCCCTCGAGTGGTGCAGCGTTCAATGCATTCAATGCATAGAGCCTTGCCTTGGCATTTTGCACCAGATGGGCTTGGTAAGTAACTATCTCATCTGAAGGGTGTAGCAGATGGACGGTCTTAGTGGTGCAAACGATTGAAGCAGTATGCGCTTTTAACCAATTCATTCCCAGAATGAGATCAATGCTACAGGACTTCAGTATGATGGGAGAGACAAGAAATTCCAGTCCTTCAATTTCAACAGTAACATCGCGACTAACCATAGAGGTTTGACATTGGCCCGCAGGGGTGTGTACCACTAGCGGAGTGTTTATCTCTTCGTGATTAATGCCATGCAGGAATGCAAATTCTGCTGAAATGAATGAGTGGGATGCTCCTGTATCAAATAAAACGGATGCTGGTACTGAATTTACGAGGAGTGTACCCATCACAGTAGCAGGCTGGTCTTGAGCTTCGCTGAGATCAACGTGGTTGGCATGAGCACGACCATAAGACTTAGCATTGTTGTTGCGGGGCTGGTTGTTACCACGGCCAGCTGCTGGAAGGGCCAGTTGATTCTGATTCTGATAGCAGTTCCTGGCAAAGTGACCCGGTTGACCACACTTGAAGCACAGACCATTATCGGGAGTGGGAACAGGAGCCCCAGGTGGGGGAGCTGGTAGCTTTGACTGCTTAGATGGTGGAGGAGGCAGACGCGGTGCAGCATAAGATTTCCTGGGAGCAGGTGCATTTGGACGATACATGCTGTTCGGGATCCATATCTTACGCTTCTGTGAGGG
>NW_025281273.1:0-1204 GCF_018294505.1 Triticum aestivum
TTTTTTAATACTTCTGCAACTTTGTTGAATTAAATAAAATACTTAGGCTACACCTAAAATCACCAAACTACTCCTGGTCCATAGTTGGATTATTTCCAACATGAAACATTTTAGTTTGGAGATATTTGAGCATTTAAATATTTTATATAATTTTAAATGCCCAAATTCAAATATTTATGATTTAATTCAAAAACCCTAGGATGGCCTAGGAAAATGTGCACCACTTTTGGCAGAGGTTCTGAACCAAGACAAAAATGATGGGCATTTTAGAAGGGCATTTCAGGTTCATTGAAATTTATTTTTAGTAACCCTAGTTGGTTTCAGAGGGGACTGGGGGTTCTGTCATCCCCATTTCAAGTTTCTGATGAAAGAGTAAACATGATGCAACACTCTAATGCATGGCTAACTAGGATGTGACAACTCACCCCCACTCAAAAGAATCTCGTCCCGAGATTTGGGTTCCTCCGGGAAAAAGGCGGGATACTCGAGTCGAAGACGATCCTCCCTTTCCCAAGTTGCTTCATCCTCAGAATGGTGCGACCATTGAACTTTGAGAAACTTGATATTATGACGTCGAGTGGTACGCTCGGCCCGATCGAGGATACGAATGGGGTACTGCCGATATGTAAGATTATCTTGGAGATCAAGCGTTTCGTGGTCCACTCCACGGATAGGATCAGAGAAGCAACGCCTGAGTTGAGAAACGTGGAAGACATCATGGACTCTGGAGAGGTGCGGAGGTAGTTCCAACTGGTAGGCAACTTCTCCTCGTTTGGCGAGAATGCGAAAAGGTCCAATGTAACGAGGAGCCAATTTGCCTTTGATACCGAAACGATGGGTTCCCTTCAGAGGGGTAACCCGAAGATAAGCCTTCTCGTCAACCTCGAAAGTCATAGCCTTATGTTTTCGGTCATATTGACTCTTCTGACGGGATTGGGCGGTTTTCAACTTTTCACGAACGATGCGAACTTGCTCTTCTGCTTCCTGAATCATATCCGGGCCAAAGAATTGTCTTTCCCCGGTTTCTGACCAGTTAAGGGGTGTTCGACACCGTCGTCCATAGAGAACTTCAAAAGGGGCTTTACCCAAGCTAGATTGATAGCTGTTGTTGTAAGCGAATTCGGCAAATGGAAGGCACTTCTCCCAATCCATTCCGAATGAGATAACAGAGGCTCGAAGCATGTCTTCTAGAATCTGGTTGACG
>NW_025281274.1:0-1204 GCF_018294505.1 Triticum aestivum
CAAAGGACATCGATACACAAGCATCACCAAACAATGTGCAACAGTATGATGCATGCATGAAACATGGCAATATGAGTGTGTTGGGCTAATGCAACTAAAACCAGAAGGGTTTGAACAAATTTGAATCAAAGATCCAAATTTCAAACTCAAACATGGCCTTTTAAAGTGCTTTTCCTTGTTCTGCTTAAAACATCAATTTAACTTGTTTGATCATGCATGAAAATAGTACAGATGGATAGATTGGATTTTTCTGATCATTTTTCATATATAATTTGACCAATTTGGAGTTACAGAATAAAAGTTATGAATTTTTGAAGTTTAAATAATATTCTGGAATTTCCTGATTTAATTTAAATCCAGAAATATAATTATTGCGCCAGCATGACGTCAGCATGACGTCAGTGGTCAACTGCGGCTGGCTGGGGTCAAACCTGACGTGTGGGGCCCACACGTCAGTGACAGGGGGGTTAAACAGGGTTAAATTAATCCTAATTACTAATTAGTGGCGCTGGGGCCCACTAGTCAGTGTCAGGGGGTTAACTAACAGTGGTTAGCGGTAATCCTAATTAGCTACAGGGCTGGGCCCACCTGTCAGGGACTCAGGGGGGGGGGGTTCCTGCCGTGGTCAAAGTGGGTCAAACCCACCGGCGACGTGACGCCGGCGAGGCCCGAGACGGCGGCGCGACGCGGGATCGCGCTACAGGGCACGGGCGAGGCCGTTCTTGGGCTCGTTGGAGAGCTCTTGCTCCCGCGCATCGAACGGTGGCCGTGGCTGGGCCTGGGGTGGCCGGAGTCGACGGCGGCGAGCTCGGCTTCGGCTGCCGGAGTTCGGGTGCGGTCGGAATCGACGTTGCAGGGGGTTTGGGGAGGCGTTAGTGCGTGCTGCGTGCTCCTGGTGAGGTGGGGAGCACGATAGTGCGCTCGGTTGGGTGCTACGGTGACCGTGGCCACGACGGCGACATCGCCGGCGGCGTGGAGCTCTCGGCCAAGGTGGAGCTAGGGCCTAGAGGTCGAAAGAGACCAGGGGAGAAGGGGGAAACGATCCGGGGGCTCACCGCGGAGCTGCAGGGATGGTTAGCGGGCTCGGGGACGCGCTGGAGACGGCGAATTCGACGGCGACGACGGTCGGAGCCCGAAGAGGGGAACGGCGACGTGGCGGCGATGCAGGGCTTCCGGGGAGCTGTGGAGCGGTGGGGAGGAAGAG
>NW_025281275.1:0-1204 GCF_018294505.1 Triticum aestivum
TTGCCAGGCCAACCGCAACTAAAGCCCCTCCCCTATATATACCCATCCAGCAGCCAACACTTAGCCATTTGGAGCCATTCTCTTCACAAGTGGGTGTAGGTTTGCTTTTGGTTCCTCTTATGCACATAAGGTGTTTGATGAAATGCCCCAAGAGCATGAAACAAACATGACATGAAGTGTTGGAGCCACACTCCTCGATCGCGGTTAGCAACTTGATGAACCTTTGATGTGTCATTGATAAAATATGCATGTGTGTAGTTCATTGTTTAATTTATATTGTTTGTAGCTAGTTAGTTTAACAAATGCATGATGGTTAATTATATATTTTATATTATAATAATGCAGATGAATCGGCAATGGATGTACGGTAACCGACTCTCCGGCGAGTTCACTACGGGTTTGAAAGATTTCCTCGTAGTGGCTAATGCGAACAAGCGGGGGGGTTTTGTTATCTGTCCATGTGTTATCTGTAAGAATCAGAAGGGTTACTCTTCCTCAAGAGATGTTCACATGCATCTGCTTCAGAAGGGTTTCATGCCAAGCTATAATTGTTGGACCAAGCATGGAGAAAGAGGGGTTATAATGGAAGAAGATGAAGAAGGGGATGATTTCATCGATGAAAGCTATCTTGCTCATTTCGGTGATACTTTCATGGAGGATGCTGAAGGTGAAGGGGAAGGTGAAGAAGAGGCACGTGATGATCCCATTGATGATCTTGGTCGGACCATTGCTGATGCACGGAGACGCTGCGAAACTGAAAAGGAGAGGGAGAATTTGGATCGCATGTTAGAGGATCACAGAAAGGCGCTGTACCCCGGATGCGATGATGGTCTGAAAAAGCTGGGCTGCACACTGGATTTGTTGAAATGGAAGGCAGAGGCAGGTGTAGCTGACTCGGCATTTGAAAACTTGCTGAAAATGTTGAAGAATATGTTTCCAAAGGATAACGAGTTGCCCGCCAGTACGTACGAAGCAAAGAAGGTTGTCTGCCCTCTAGGTTTAGAGGTTCTGAAGATACATGCATGCATCAACGACTGCATCCTCTACCGCGGTGAATACGAGAATTTGAATGAATGCCCGGTATGCACTGCATTGCGTTATAAGATCAGAGGCGATGACCCTGGTGACGATGTTGAGGGCCAGAAACCCAGGAAGAGGGTTCCCGCCAAGGTGATGTGGTATGCTCCTATAATACCACGGTTGA
>NW_025281276.1:0-1204 GCF_018294505.1 Triticum aestivum
ATCACTATAATGGCGAGTGTCTCAAAACTCTTCCTAGCTCAAACGGACAGGATGGGCACGAAATTTTTTCGACCAATTTTTTTTTTTCGACTGCCCGGACCCAAAAACTGGAAACGGGTCAAAAAAAACTTCCTATAATGGCACCTGTCTCAAAACACTCAGAAACAGTTAAAAATAGGATAGCCAGAAATTTTTTCGAAAAATGCGTTTTCGAAAAATTTTGGGCCTAAACGGAGCGTGGCTACCCGACTTTTTCCGAAACAGTTAAATTTTTTTTTCCGAAACAGTTAAATTTTTTTTTCCGAAACCTACTCCGGCAAGGAAACACGAATTGGAATCTAGATTGATCCCGAAAACAAACCTAATAAGCAAGGAACTCGGATTGGTGGTGGATATATGGTGGTGGTATATGGCAGCGGTGGTAGTATTTGGATATGGATCGGTGGTGGTATATGGACACGGATTGGTGGTGGTATATGGATACGGATTCGGAGCGGTGGTGGTAGATGGCAGGGGCGATGATGATGGTGCGGCGACGGCGTGACAACTTGTGAACAGAACTCGAAACTCTAAAAGACTAGACGCTAAGACCAGCAACTGAACACGACGATGCAACCGCAAATTCAACAAAGCAAATACAGAAAAGATTATGCAAGGCTCAGATTGGTTCGGATGGGATGAACTAACCCTAATTGTTTTTGGCTTTTTCGTGGACTATAGGTATGAAGAACAGACTCGATCTAAACTACGAAAAACTGTAAAATCTCACCGAGCAACCTGGAAATCTGATACCACTTGATAGAGGCAAAGGTGTCCCGTCTTTCGATGAGATGATGGATATCGCTTTGGTGGAAGTCGACTTTGACGATCCGACTACGAACGTGCGAGGACGTCGCGCCTTAGCAATCGCTAAACCAACTCCGAGAGGTTATTGACCACGCCGGAGCACGATCAACCTGACCACGAGGGTCTGTTTCCTGCGAGCAAACGAAGAACAAGCAAGAAACTAAGATTGCAATCTGGATATTGCGAATATAAGATGAAAGCTTTATTGATGAAGGTGGGGTTCTGTGACGCCTTTGTCTGGTCGTTGAACACAAACGAAGTACGCGAAGTTGCAGCTATGGCGAACTTTTAATCTAAACCAAAACCCCAAAGTCTAAACGATGCCCTAAGGGCTGTATATATGGAGGAAGAGGGGGGG
>NW_025281277.1:0-1204 GCF_018294505.1 Triticum aestivum
AACTAGTGGTCTTGTCTACCATCAACACTTGATGTTTTTCTCGATTTCTACCTTCATCAATTTCCGCATTACGAAGAGCTTGGGAATCGTTTCCGTTATCCCTTGCATATCATAGTCCATCGCGAAGTTCTACTAACTTGGTGATGGTGACTCGAGAATTCTGTCAATCACTATCTTATCTGGAAGATTAACTCCCACTTGATTCAAGCGATTGTAGTACTCAGACAATCTGGGCACATGCTCACTAGTTGAGCGATTCTCCTCCATCTTTTAGCTATAGAACTTATTGCAGACTTCATATCTCTCAACTCAGGTATTTGCTTGAAATATTAACTTTAACTCCTGGAACATCTCATATGCTCCATGACGTTCAAAACGTCTTTGAAGTCCCGATTCTAAGCCATTAAGCATGGTGCACTAAACTATCAAGTAGTCATCATATTGAGCTAGCCAAACGTTCACAACGTCTGCATCTGCTCCTGCAATAGGTCCGTCACCTAGTGGTGCATCAAGGACATAATTCTTCTGTGCAGCAATGAGGATAAACCTCAGATCACGGATCCAATCCGCATCATTGCTACTAACATCTTTCAACACAATTTTCTCTAGGAACATATCAAAATAAACACAGGGAAGCAACAACGCGAGCTATTGATCTACAACATAATTTGCAAAATACTACCAGGACTAAGGTCATGATAAATTTAAGTTCAATTAATCATATGAACTCCCACTTAGATAGACATCCCTCTAATCCTCTAAGTGATTACGTGATCCAAATCAACTAAACCATGTCCGATCATCACGTGAGATGGAGTAGTTTCATTGGTGAACATCACTATGTTGATCATATCTACTATATGATTCACGCTCGACCTTTCGGTCTCCGTGTTCCGAGGCCATATCTGTATATGCTTGGCTTGTCAAGTATAACCTGAGTATTCCGCGTGTGCAACTGTTTTGCACCCGTTGTATTTGAACGTAGAGCCTATCACACCCGATCATCACGTGGTGTCTCAGCACGAAGAACTTTCGCAACGGTGCATACTCAGGGAGAACACTTCTTGATAATTAGTGAGAGATCATCTTATAATGCTACCGTCAATCAAAGCAAGATAAGATGCATAAAAGATAAACATCACATGCAATCAATATAAGTGATATGATATGGCCATCATCATCTTGTGCTTGTGATCTCCATCTC
>NW_025281278.1:0-1204 GCF_018294505.1 Triticum aestivum
TAACTTACAGGGACATGCATCCATGACCCAACATCGAACGTGTCGGTCATCAGCGAGTGAATCCGGGCTGTAGCACTGGGCTAGCAGGACTCCGGTGAACCGGGCTGTAGCGGGCTAACAGGACTCCGATATTCATCGCGTGACATTTCCCTGAAGGGACAGACACAGGAACGAAGAAGGACACATGCCGGCCAGCCTAAGTGTTCCGGAGCAGTAGCAAGCTACCATGGCTCAGTGGAAACACTAGGAGACATTTCCCGGTAAGAGAGGCTACCAAGGATAAACAACTAGGTTGTCAGATCCCACACATACCAAGCATTTCAATAACATACACACAATATGCTCGATATGTGCAATACAACATGGCATCACAAAATGACTCTACGACTCAAGTAATCTATTCAATAGGCTCCGAGGAGCGAGATATTACAAACATGGGTCTCATGACCCAACATTCAGAGCATACAAGTCAAAGCACAAGCGGAAGCTATCATGTCTGAGTACAGACATCTATAAATGAAAAAGGCTGAGAAGCCTGACTATCGATCAGATCCTGCCGAGGGCACAAGATCGTAGCTGAGGTATCAAGCTAAACGTCGAAGTCCACGTGGAACTACTAGTGAGACTGAAGTATCTCTGCAAAAACATAAAATAGGCAAACGTGAGTACAAATGTACCCAGCAAGACTTACATCAGAACTAACTACATATGCATCATTTTCAACAAAGGGGTGGTGGGGTTTAACTGCAGCAAGCCAGCTTTGACTCGGTGGCTATCCTAAACTACGACTGCAAGTGACTCTTTTGAGGTGGCGCACACGAGTCCACATATTCACCATATCAATACACCACTATGGATCCGCTCCCGTCTCCCTACGAGAACGCCTTCCATAGCACTCACGCTTATCTTGCGCATTTTAGAGTATCCACTTTCACTTGTCTATGAACTGATATAAGCAACCCAGAAGTCCTTTTCCGCGGACACGGCTATTCGAATAGATGATATTAACCCTGCAGGGGTGTACTTCTTCATACATGTTTCCACCACTTAGCGTCTGCACACGACATGTGCTCGGCAGACTTCAAGCGAAAGCCGACGTGGGTGTAGACCACGACCTACCTAAACACTCAAGTCTCTAGTCCAGGTTTATCGCCTATTCGGGTTCCATCCATGAGGAGATCCGGCCGGAGTTTCGCTCACAGCC
>NW_025281279.1:0-1204 GCF_018294505.1 Triticum aestivum
TAATGTCAAGTATCATTTCCTTAGACCATGAGATTGTGCAACTCCCGGATACCGTAGGAGTGCTTTGGGTGTGCCAAACGTCACAACGTAACTGGGTGGCTATAAAGGTACACTACGGGTATCTCTGAAAGTGTCTGTTGGGTTGGCACGAATCGAGATTGGGATTTTGTCACTCCGTGTAAACGGAGAGGTATCTCTGGGCCCACTCGGTAGGACATCATCATAATGTGCACAATGTGACCAAGGGGTTGATCACGGGATGATGTGTTACGGAACGAGTAAAGAGACTTGCCGGTAACGAGATTGAACAAGGTATCGGTATACCGACGATCGAATCTCGGGCAAGTACCATACCGCTAGACAAAGGGAATTTTATACGGGATCGATTGAGTCCTTGACATCGTGGTTCATCCGATGAGATCATCGTGGAACATGTGGGAGCCAACATGGGTATCCAGATCCCGCTGTTGGTTATTGACCGGAGAACATCTCGGTCATGTCTGCATGTCTCCCGAACCCGTAGGGTCTACACACTTAAGGTTCGATGACACTAGGGTTATAAAGGAAGTTTGTATGTGGTTACCGAATGTTGTTCGGAGTCCCGGATGAGATCCCGGACGTCACGAGGAGTTCCGGAATGGTCCGGAGGTAAAGATTTATATATAGGAAGTCCTGTTTCAGCCATCGGGACAAGTTTCGGGGTCATCGGTATTGTACTGGGACCACCGGAAGGGTCCCGGGGGCCCACCGGGTGGGGCCACCTGCCCCGGGGGGCCACATGGGCTGTAGGGGGTGCCCCTTGGCCTACATGGGCCAAGGGCACCAGCCCCTAGAGGCCCATGCGCCAAGATATAGGAAAAAGGGGAGAGTCCTAAAGGGGGAAGGCACCTCCGAGGTGCCTTGGGGAGGATGGACTCCTCCCCCCCTCCTTAGCCGCACCCCTTCCTTGGAGGAGGGGGCAAGGCTGCGCCTCCCCCCTCTCCCCTGCCCCTATATATAGTGGAGGGGAGGGAGGGCATCCATACCTGAGCCCTTGGCGCCTCCCTCCCTCCCGTGACACCTCCTCCTCTCCCGTAGGTGCTTGGCGAAGCCCTGCAGGATTGCCACGCTCCTCCATCACCACCACGCCGTTGTGCTGCTGCTGGATGGAGTCTTCCTCAACCTCTCCCTCTCTCCTTGCTGGATCAAGGCGTGGGAGACATCG
>NW_025281280.1:0-1204 GCF_018294505.1 Triticum aestivum
ATGCATGATCCCGTGACTAACGCCTTAGTCACATTGAGCTCATTATGATGATGCATTACCGAGTGGGCCCAGAGATACCTCTCCGTCACACGGAGTGACAAATCCCAGTCTCGATCCGTGCCAACCCAACAGACACTTTCGGAGATACCCGTAATGCACCTTTATAGTCACCCAGTTACGTTGTGACGTTTGGCACACCCAAAGCACTCCTACGGTATCCGGGAGTTGCACGATCTCATGGTCTAAGGAAAAGATACTTGACATTGGAAAAGCTCTAGCAAACGAAACTACACGATCTTTTATGCTATGCTTAGGATTGGGTCTTGTCCATCACATCATTCTCCTAATGATGTGATCCCATTATCAACGACATCCAATGTCCATGGTCAGGAAACCGTAACCATCTATTGATCAACGAGCTAGTCAACTAGAGGCTCACTAGGGACATGGTGTTGTCTATGTATTCACACATGTATTACGATTTTCGGACAATACAATTATAGCATGAATAATGGACAATTACCATGAACAAAGAAATATAATAATAACCATTTATTATTGCCTCTAGGGCATATTTCCAACAGTCTCCCACTTGCACTAGAGTCAATAATCTAGTTCACATCACCATGTGATTAACACTCACTGGTCACATCACCATGTGACCAACATCTAAAGAGTTTACTAGAGTCAACAATCTAGTTTACATCACCATGTGATTATCACTCAATGTGTTCTGGTTTGGTCATGTTATGCTTGTGAGAGAGGTTATTAGTCAACGGGTCTGAACCTTTCAGAACCGTGTACTTTACGAATATCTATGTCATCTTGTGGATGCTACCACGCGCTATTTGGAGCCATTTCAAATAATTGCTCTACTATACGAATCCGGTTTACTACTCAGAGTCATCCGGATTAGTGTCAAAGTTCGCATCGACGTAACCCTTTACGACGAACTCCTTTCCACCTCCATAATCGAGAAAATTCCTTAATCCACTAGGTGCTAAGGATAAGTTCGACCGCTGTCATGAGATCCTTTCCCGGATCACCATTGTACCCTCTTGACCAACTCATGGCAAGGCACACTACATGTGCAGTACACAGCATAGCATACTATAGAGCCTATGTCTAAAGCATAGGGGACGACCTTCGTCCTTTCTCTATCTTCTGCTGTGGTCAGGTCTTGAGTCTCACTCAATACTCACAC
>NW_025281281.1:0-1204 GCF_018294505.1 Triticum aestivum
TACTGTTCGTGTACATTTTAGTATCTCTACATATGCTGATTATGTTGATTGTGATGTGGTACCTATGCAAGCATGTTCCTTATTACTTGGTAGACCATGGCAATTTGATAAAAATTCTGTACACCATGGTAGAAACAATCACTATACTCTTGTTCATAAGGATAAAAATATTACTTTGCTTCCTATGACTCCTGATTCCATTTTGAAAGATGATATTAATAGAGCTAATAAAGCACAACAGGAGAAGAATAAGAGTGAAAATCAGATTGTGGCTAAAGAATTTGAGCAACAAATGAAGCCTAATAATAAACCATCTAGTGTTGCTTCTGAAATTAAATTGAAAAGTGCATGTTTATTTGCCACCAAATCTGATATTGATGAGCTAGATTTCAGCAAATCTGTTTGCTATGCTTTTGTGTGCAAAGAGGCATTATTTTCATTCGAGGACGTGCCTTCCTCTTTGCCTCCTGCTGTCACTAACATTTTACAGAAGTTCGCTGACGTTTTTCCACAAGACTGATGAGGACATGACTACCTTGGATATGACCAAAAATATTGCATATATGCATATTTGTCAGGTGATTTCTAGTGCAAACTATTCAATAATCTATTTATGTTATCCAGAACAAAAATACTTCACACACTTTTGTGTTTTGTCTAATTGCAGGTGTATGGAACATTTGTACAATCCACATATGAAGATAAGGTAGAAAGAGATGTTTATTTGCTGTCCAAAAAGTTCTCTCACGTCACTTTTGGCCCAAGAGAAGATAGAGTCCAAGTCTCTCACGTTCTGGATTCAGATTCGGACTGCACAGACACACCTGACTCAAAACGCACACAAGTTTTTCATACAGACTCCGAATTGGGTGATTCTTTTTTTGTTGGAAACTAGATTTCGTGCACTTTCCAACCCAATTGGAATCACCTTCAAATTCGTCCGGAGCGTTGAGTTGTGGACGAAACAATCTGATGCTGCAGCAGAATCCGAGTCAAACTACAAGTCCAAAGGTGTTACATCACCTCCACTTGGGCCCATTGGCCTTGTACGACCTAGATTTAGTTTTAGGCTGCCTTGGGACGTCCTCCCACCTCCTTGGCCGCCACCCCTTGCTCCTATATAAGTAGATCCATCTAGTAGCTTTTCCTTGGGATTTGTTTAGTTAAAAGTTAGCCATTGCAACTTCGTGTACTTCGTTTGTGT
>NW_025281282.1:0-1204 GCF_018294505.1 Triticum aestivum
GGAGGGGTCCGAAATCAACCCTATCTCTTGTTTCCCCACACATACGGACTCTAAAAATAGCATATACTTATGTATTTCGAAATTACATGGGCCTGGCCCAATAATAAGGTGACGCAGCACCTAAAATAGCCTCGGGACGAAATTTATGAAGTGGCATCTTGTATATTTCGTCCAAGGCTTCATGCACCCATTATGGTGGCTTCAAAGTCCTGAAATCATCACTTGTAACTCCGTTCTTGTTCCCCTTGCGCATGCCATCATCTCCATGCTTGTTCTTGCTCCAATGTTCATCCTTCTCCAAGCTAGACCCTTCATTTGTAAGCAAAACAAATGTATCCAATTTAGGCAGCATCATATTCTCATGAACATTAGAATCATTACCAAGAAACGAAAGTACCTGGTAATTTAGTTGGCGTGCACGAGCTCTAGTAATTGGTCCAGTATGTATAGCAGCAGGGGCTGTGGGTGTAACAATTGTATTGATGTCCTCATCATTGGGGACTAAACTGCTTTTTAGTACTACTTGTCACCCCCAAACTGATGGACAAACTGAAGTAGTCAATAGAACGTTGTCTACTATGCTTAGGGCTGTTTTGAAGAATAATAAGAAAATGTGGGAGGAATGCTTGCCTCATATTGAATTTGCTTATAATCGTTCATTGCATTCTACTACTAAGATGTGCCCTTTTGAAGTTGTGTACGGTTTCCTACCTCATGCACCTATTGATTTGTTGCCTCTTCCATCTTCGGAGAAGGTTAATTTTGATGCTAAACAACGTGCTGAATTGATTTTAAAAATGCATGAGTTAACTAAGGAAAACATTGAGCGCATGAATGCTAAATATAAACTTGCTGGAGATAAGGGTAGAAAACATGTTGTGTTTGCACCTGGAGATCTTGTTTGGTTACATTTGCGTAAGGATAGATTTCCTGATTTGCGCAAATCAAAGTTAATGCCACGTGCTGATGGTCCCTTTAAGGTGTTAGAGAAAATAAATGATAATGCATATAAACTTGAGCTGCCTGCAGATTTTGGGGTTAGTCCCACTTTTAACATTGCAGATTTGAAGCCTTATTTGGGTGAGGAAGATGAACTTCCGTCGAGGACGACTTCATTTCAATAAGGGGAGGATGATGAGGACATCAATACAATTGTTACACCCACAGCCCCTGCTGCTATACATACTGGACCAATTACTAGAGC
>NW_025281283.1:0-1204 GCF_018294505.1 Triticum aestivum
GAATAATCGGTAAGAAATCCCAATCTCAAACCAATATCCGTGGAAGAAGAACTAGAGCTACTAGAATTCCCACCTATGATACTCCCGAACCTTTCCGGTTATGCAATCAGGTGTTGGGGATACAGGGGAAGCACAATATCTCACCCAAACTAGCAAATCCTACATCCAGCTGTATCCATCCTTCAACACATAACCAGGAAAACTTCGGAAACCATCTACCTCAACCTTCGAAAAACATCCGTTATACAAGTTATGGCGATACTCCCGAACTCCCGCCCCAGTACTGGGTGGCGTCGAGGTTATCTCACCAACGAACTGCATAAAAGAGATTTTCGATGTCGGCGAACATATCTCAAGTATACCAGAATTGCAATGATGAAATTGTGACGACAACACCTCGGAGCTCAACTCCCCGGGACACTGCCACAACCCCTAAAGACAGGAGGCACCAAGAACAATGTTCTCGTCACAAAACCATCGGAACAAAACCAAGATACTCGCGTGAACCTAAAAAAAATTTTTTGTGAAATTTTAGAAGAGAAGAGTCAAAACTCTACGCCAGGATGCCTTACCAGAGCGATGAGGAGACTGGGAAGTAAAAAGAATTCCTAAGCTCTCCGATATATAATTCCTAAGGACTCAAAACATTTTTCTAGACACAACTCGGCTGCTAAAAACGATCAAGCAATGGGGCTCCTAAGGTCGGGGATGGCTCTGATTACCAACTTGTAACGCCCTCGATGCGGCTATAGCTCCCACGTGTCGAGGCACGACTTAGAGGCATAACCGCATTGAAAGCAATGTCGCAAGTCAGGCAATCATTACAACATCCCATGTAATACATAATAAAAGGGGGAGATAACATAGTTGGCTTACACTCGCCACGTCACATCAGAGTACATAAACAACATCCATCAAACAAATCACTCATGGCCCGACTACGGTGCCAAAATAGAAAAGACCCCCAACATGCGACAAGGTCCTGAATCGATAACCCCAACTAGGCACCACTACTGATCATCTGGAAAGGACACGTAGTATCGCTGAGAGTCCTCGTCGAACTCCCACCTGAGCTCGTAATCGTCAACTGGAGCGGAATCACCTGGACCTGCATCTGGAGTTGTAGTATCTGTGAGCCACAGGGACTCAGCAATCTCACACCCACGCGATCAAGACTATTTAAGCTCATAGGAATGGATAAGGC
>NW_025281284.1:0-1204 GCF_018294505.1 Triticum aestivum
GCCTGGGGTGCGTGGCCATCTCCGTGGCATTGGGAGGGAGTCCGGGGAAGCAGGAGGTGGCCAGCAGGGGGGGAGGTGGCGCGCGCGCGTGCCGGCGAGCGTCGGGCACACGCCCTCGTCCTTCTGTCCGAGGAGGGAGACGACAGAAGGCAGCGGGGGTGGGCTGGGCCGCCAGCTGGAGATGGGCCAGGTAAGTGGCCCAGGTAAGTCTCTCTCCCCTTTTCTGTTTTCTTTTCTAATTTTCTGACATTTGTTTGATTTAATAAAAATACTAAACCATTTTATTTTATTATGCCAATTTTTGCAGGAGCTAGATATATTCTTCCAGAGCTCTTTTATAATTGGCATAATTTTTGGACCATATTTCATATATATAGAAATATATTTCCAATGCAAATATTTATCGAATTAATCCAAATGGCCAAAATAAATATCCATGAGCTCCTAAAAATATTGTTTTGATTTTTATCTCTGTCCAATATTTTCAGAGGGCAACATGAGCATTTTCTTGGACCCTTTTGGAGAAATTTTATTTGGGTCATTTTCAAAAAATGATTCTAAGGTTTTCCACCAATCCTCATTTCAAATTTAAATGAAATTTAAATATGATGCACAAATAGCTAGCTAGT
Source organism: Triticum aestivum (assembly GCF_018294505.1). Taxonomy (NCBI): domain Eukaryota; kingdom Viridiplantae; phylum Streptophyta; class Magnoliopsida; order Poales; family Poaceae; genus Triticum; species Triticum aestivum. The sequence goes on from NW_025281284.1 coordinate 630, forward strand.
CTAAGTCATACCAGACTAGGGATGTGACAACTCGCCCCCACTTAACAGAATCTCGTCTCGAGATTCAGGGGTCGACGGAAAGAAAGCGGGGTACTCCAGTCGAAGACGATCTTCTCGCTCCCAAGTAGCCTCTCTCTCGGAATGATGAGACCACTGAACTTTGAGAAACTTGATGTTCTGACGTCGGGTAACACGCTCTGCTTGATCAAGAATGCGAACCGGGTACTCTCGGTATGTGAGGTTATCTTGGAGATCAAGCGTTTCGTGGTCCACTCCACGAATAGGATCCGAGAAGCAACGCCTGAGTTGAGAGACGTGGAAGACATCATGAACTCGAGAAAGATGTGGGGGTAGTTCCAACTGGTAGGCAACCTCTCCTCGTTTAGCGAGAATGCGAAAGGGACCAATGTAACGAGGAGCCAACTTGCCCTTGATACCGAAACGATGGGTACCCTTCAAAGGAGTAACCCGAAGGTAAGCTTGGTCGCCAATTTCATAAGTCATATCCTTATGATGACGATCATACTGGCTTTTCTGACGAGACTGGGCTGTTTTCAAATTCTCACGGATGATGC
>NW_025281285.1:0-1204 GCF_018294505.1 Triticum aestivum
CACATCAGCTTGAAGGACCCGCAGCCGCATGGTGGGAGAATTTCACAGCCACTTACCCGGTAGACACTGTCACATGGGATCAATTTCAGCAAGCTTTTCGCACTGCCCATGTTTCAGCAGGAGCCATGGCCATGAAGAAGCGCGAGTTTCGCAACTTACGCCAAGGAGGAAGGACTGTTGGCCAGTACGTGGATGACTTTAGCAAATTAGCCCGTTATGCCCCAGATGACGTTGCTACAGATGCGGCTAAACAGGAGAAGTTTCTAGAAGGACTGAATGATGAGTTCAGCATGCCGTTGATGGTAGCAAGTTTCAATAACTACCAGGAGTTAGTAGACCGAGCCCTTATGATTGAAGGAAAGCAACAGCAGATTGAGAACCGTAAGAGGAAGTATGGACAGGGGAAGTATAACTCTGGAGCCCAGCAGAAGCCCCGTTTTACCCCTAAACCGGGATTTAAGTTTCAGCACACCCATGGAGGAGGTAGCTCGCACAACCAAAATGGCCACAAGAATGGTAATGGGAATGGAGGAAGTAACGGCCAGAACCGAACAACCCCATCAACCCCAACCAAGAGAGACCTGAGTCAAGTCACCTGTTTCAAGTGTTCGAAGACCGGACATTATGCCAATGAATGTCCTGAAGGCCAGAATGGAAATGGAAATGGAAGCTCCGGGAAGAAGCCGAACCCTTTCAATAGGGGACAGGTGAACCACATTGATGTGGAGGAGATTGAAGATCAGCCCGATGCAGTAATCGGTAAGTTTTTGGTTAAGTCATTTACTGCACTCGTTCTTTTTGATACTGGTGCATCGCATTCATACATATCAAGGGGATTTGTGGAAAAGTATAGCCTGCCCACTAGGATTCTTAAAACACCTATGCTAGTAAGCTCGCCAGGAGCAGAATACATGGCCAGACAAGGATGTTTTCAAGTACCATTGAGTATAGGAAGGCATGTATTCCCAACGGATTTAATTATTCTGGAATCCCAAGGTCTGGATGTGATTCTTGGTATGGATTGGCTGTCGATGTATGGAGGAAACATCGATTGCGCCAGTAAGACAATTTTGCTTACCACACCAGAAGGAAGAAGGATCAAGTATGTATCCCGGCATGTGCCAAACAGGACACAAGTGAATTGCTTATCAGGAGTTGTGCAGGAAGAAGTACCAGTGGTGAAGGATTTTCCTGATGTATTTCC
>NW_025281286.1:0-1204 GCF_018294505.1 Triticum aestivum
ATCTTGAAGGTGTTCAAGATGGACCAGTCAAAGAAGGAGTTCTTGCCTGAGTTGTAAGGTACGAAGTTAAGACTTAAAGCTCGACCACGACAGAATAGAGAGAAAGGACGAAGGTCGTCCCCTATGCTTAAGACGTAGGCTCTTCAGTATGCTATGCTGTGTACCGCACCTGAAGTGTGCCTTGCCATGAGTCAGTCAAGGGGTACAAGAGTGATCCAAGAATGGCTCACAGGACAGCGGTCAAAGTTATCCTTAGTAACTAGTGGACTAAGGAATTTTCTCGATTATGGAGGTGGTAAAAGAGTTCGTCGTAAAGGTTACGACGATGCAAGCTTGACACCTATCCGGATAGCTCTGAGTAGAGAGACCGGATACATATAATGGAGCAATAATTTAGAATAGCTCCAAGTAGAACAGTTGTTTGGAATAGCTCCAAATAAAGCGTGGTAGCTGCATCTAGGAGATGACATAGAGATTTGTAAAGCACACACAGGTCTGAAAGGTTCAGACCCGTTGACTAAAACCTCTCTCACAAGCAACATGATCAAACATAAAACTCATTGAGTGTTAATCACATAGTGATGTGAACTAGACTACTGACTCTAGTAAACTCTTGGGTATTAGTCACATGGCGATGTGACCTGTGAGTGTTAATCACATGGCGATGTGAACTAGATTATTGACTCTAGTGCAAGTGGGAGACTGTTGGAAATATGCCCTAGAGGCAATAATAAAAGTATTATTATTATATTTCCTTGTTCATGATAATTGTCTTTTATTCATGCTATAACTGTATTATCCGGAAATCGTAGTACACGTGTGAATACATAGACCACAATATGTCCCTAGTGAGCCTCTAGTTGACTAGCTCGTTGTGATCAACAGATAGTCATGGTTTCCTGGCTATGGACATTGGATGTCGTTGATAACGGGATCACATCATTAGGAGAATGATGTGATGGACAAGACCCAATCCTAAGACTAGCACAAAAGATCGTGTAGTTCATTTGCTAGAGCTTTGCCAATGTCAAGTATCTCTTCCTTCGACCATGAGAGCGTGTAACTCCTGGATACCGTAGGAGTGCTTTGGGTGTATCAAACGTCACAACGTAACTGGGTGACTATAAAGGTGCACTACAGGTATCTCCGAAAGTATCTATTGTTTTATGCGGATCGAGACTGGGATTTGTCACTCTGTGTAAAC
>NW_025281287.1:0-1203 GCF_018294505.1 Triticum aestivum
ATATATATATATATATATATATATATATATATATATAAATAGAATTTTTAGTAGAACCAATCATCGAGTTCAACATGATTGTCATGATATAAGCGTTCATATATAACACCACAAAAGCAAATCACTTAAGTTCAGAACGAAGAACACGGACATGAAGGGACAAGTACTAATTAAGAGCAGCATGAAGAACTAGCTAAATCACTCCTGCTAGCTACTCTCTCTCTGGTAAAATAGCATAGAACATGTATAGCTCTCCTGATTGATCATACTGGAGCATGCCGATGAACCTGTCTCCTAAACGTGGGTTGCGCTTCTCATTGCTGCCCCCTAGTACTTCTCTGCGATCATTAACAATTTTCCTCCAATCTTTCACTATTAAGCATTCATTGCTTCTAGAAATCTTGAATGCATTCATGTGCAATGCAGGATCTCTTGGCCGTAAGCTAACAATTGAGATCTGACCTTTAGTCTCGATCTCCTGAGGCACAACTGTCATCGGGAGTCCCTGTTGAAGAACATCGTATAGTACTTAATTAATATACTTAGCAATGAAAGTTTAGCAAAAAAAATATGTATCCAAAATATGCACTGAGGACAAATAGTAAATATCTTACCATCATTCCTAAATAGATGTGACCGTAGTTCAATACCATCACTATTGGTCGCACGTTTTGAGTACTAACATTTTTAAGTGCAGGAAGAAAATTTGTCTTGACAGTATGAAGATCCTCAAGCCATGAAACATAATGACTTATTTCCTCGCAGTTTAGTTCAGCTCCGGGACAGTAGTAGGTCCTGTCTACCAAGCACCGGACATGTTTGGTTGAATGGAGATAAGTTGTCAATAGAAATTAGTTGTCATATATTTTTGAATAAGCAATATCAAAGACAAAAATATGATGAGAAGAACTCACATAATGGTAGAACTGGAGGCATCTGCACATCGACCCATATGTCTCTATTACCTTCAATATCATCTTCCGGACGAATATCAAAGGTGATAACCATACCAGGCTCAAATGCATAAGCATTGCATAATGCTTGCCAAGTTTTGCATTCAAAATATGTGTATGTGTGTGTATTGTATACTATGACGTTGAAAGTATAACCATCATGCTCAGTTTTCAGGTAAGTTCTCTTTACCTCCATAGTTTCCATATCTTTGAAACCTATCTTATCCAAGACAAAAATTCTTGCATGGCA
>NW_025281288.1:0-1203 GCF_018294505.1 Triticum aestivum
GGAAATGGGACCATGTTGAGATGGACTTCGTCACTGGATTTCCCAAATCGCAGAAAGGTAATGATGCTATTCTTGTCGTCATTGACCGGCTTTCCAAAGTTGCACATTTTCTGGCGGTCAAAGAAACGATCACTGCTAGCCAGTTGGCAACGCTCTATATGTCCAGGATTGTTTCACTCCACGGTATTCCATTGGTTATCAGCTCAGACCATGGCAGCTTATTCACTTCAAGATTCTGGGCAAGTTTCCAAGAAGCAATGGGAACTCATCTGTCATTCAGTACTGCGTTTCATCCTCAATCGCAAGGACAAGTTGAACGCGTCAATCAAGTTCTCGAAGACATGCTTCGAGCTTGCGTTATTTCCTTCGGCAAGAAATGGGAGGAATCTCTCCCGTATGCTGAGTTCTCTTATAATAATAGCTATCAAGCTAGTCTGAAGATGGCCCCCTTCGAAGTGTTATATGGACGAAAGTGCCGAACCCCCCTGAACTGGTCAGAAACTGGGGAACGTCCACTCATCGGACCGGATATTATCCAAGATGCCGAAGAACAAGTCCGCATTATTCGCGAGAATCTCAAGACTGCTCAGTCGCGTCAGAAGAGTCAGTATGACCGTCATCATAAAGACATGGTCTATCAACCTGGCGAAAAGGCTTATCTTCGAGTCACACCTATGAAGGGTGCTCACCGCTTCGGGATCAAGGGCAAACTAGCTCCTCGCTATATTGGCCCATTCACTATTCTCGAAGGGCGTGGAAAAGTGGCATACCAACTGGAACTACCGCCGAACCTTTCTCAGGTTCACGATGTGTTCCATGTGTCACAGCTCCGCCGATGCTTCAAGGATCCAATCCGAGCTGTGGATCATGAAGTGCTCGAATTGCAGCAAGACCTCTCCTATAAAGAGCATCCGGTCCGCATTCTCGACCAAGCTGAACGCCGCACACGTCAGAAGGCGATCAAGTTTCTCAAAGTCCAGTGGTCGCACCATTCTGAAGATGAGGCCACTTGGGAACGAGAGGATCGTCTGCGCGAAGAATACCCCGCACTGTTTTCTTCTACCTCCTAAATCTCGGGACGAGATTTCTTGTAGTGGAGGAGATTTGTAACACCCTGAGAATCATGCTACAGTAACCCCCTGTGATTAAGCTAATCATGTTGCTAAACAGGGCTAGATCACATTTGAACCACACCCTTGTCAA
>NW_025281289.1:0-1203 GCF_018294505.1 Triticum aestivum
TGTACCGAATACCCGTTAGGTATCTCGGGAACCCTGTTCACATCGTTCGGGGCCGTATGGGAAACCTCGGCCGGACTCCCTGCGGATGGAACCTGAATAGGCGATAAACCTGGACTAGAGGCTTAAGTGTTTAGGTAGGTCGTGGTCTACACCCACGTCGGCTTTCGCTTGAAGTCTGCCGAGCACATGTCGTGTGCAGACGCTAAGTGGTGGAAACATGTATGAAGAAGTACACCCCTGCAGGGTTAACATGATCTATTCGAATAGCCGCGTCCGCGGTAAAGGACTACTTGGTTGCCGATACAGTTCATAGACAAGTAAATGGAAACTACTAAAAGCCTCAAGATAAGTGTGAGTGCCGAGGATGGCTCTTCCGTAGGAAGACGGAGGTGGATCCTCGGTAGTGTATTGAAGTGGTGAGTAGTGGACTCGTGTGCGCAAAACCACTTCAAATTGAAGTATCATAGGATAGCCTAGCCAAGAGTCAAAGCTGGCTTGCTGCAATAACTCCACCAACCCTTCTTGATACTATGCATGTATGTAGGATCTGATGTAAGTCTTGCTGAGTACCTTTGTACTCATGTTGCTATAATCTACATTTTTACAGAAGACGCTGCAACCCTTTCTGATGGGTTCTATGTAGACGTTGACATCAACGAGTAGGCTAAAGACCCAGGTGGTGACCCTGAGCTTGTGATGGACCACGTAGTATAGCTAGGCTTTCCAAGCCTCTTTTATTTTACTAGTTGTCTGTACTCAGACAATGTACTTCCGCTGCTGGTTTGTATGACTGTATGACTTGTATGTTGGGTCGTGAGACCCGTACCTTTGTGTATGCTATGTATGGCTCCCTGAGCCTTAAATAAAGTACTTATGTCATAGAGTCATGTTGTGATGCTTCGTTGTATTTGCACATATCAAGCATATTGTGTGTATGATTGAAATGCTTGGTATGTGTGGGATCTGACTATCTAGTTGTTTATCTTTAGTAGCCTCTCTTACCGGGAAATGTCTCCTAGTGTTACCGCTGAGCCATGGTAGCTTGCTCCTGCTCTGGAACACTTAGGCTGGCCGGCATGTGTCCTTCTTCGTTCCTGTGTCTGTCCCTTCGGGGAAATGTCACGCTTTGAGTACCGGAGTCCTGTTAGCCCGCTACAGCCCGGTTTACCGGAGTCCTGCTAGCCCAGTGCTACAGCCCGGACC
>NW_025281290.1:0-1203 GCF_018294505.1 Triticum aestivum
ACGGGCCAGAATCAGCCAAAACTGCGAGTGTTGATGACCGACACGTAAGCGCACCTTGGGGTGCGTCAATCGTGGAAATCACTCTGTGACCCCAAAACAGTGAGTAATAGTCCACGAAACGGGGCAGAATCGGACAAAATGGCTTGTGTTTATGACCGACACGTAAGCACACCTTGGGGTTCAACAACTATGCAAATCACTCCGAGACCCCAAAACAGTGAGTAATAGTCCACGAAACGGGCCAGAATCGACCAAAACGGCTTGTGTTTATGACCGACATGTAAGTGCACCTTGGGGTTCAACAACTATGCAAATCACTCTGAGACCCCAAAATAGTGAGTAATAGTACACGAAATGGGCCAGAATCGGCCTAAACTACGAGCGTTGATGACAGACAAGTAAGCGCACCTTGGGGTTCAACAACTATGCAAATCGCATCGGGACCCCAAAACGGGGAGTAATAGTCCAAGAAACGGGCCAGAATAGGCCAAAACTATGAGTGTTGATGACCGACACGTAACCGCACCTTGGGGTTCGTCAATCGTGGAAATCAGTTCGAGACCCCAAAACAGTGAGTAATAGTCTACGAAACGGGCCAGAATCGGCCAAAACTGCGAGTGTTTATGACCGACACGTAAGCGCACCTTGGGGTGCGTCAATCGTGGAAATCACTCCGTGACCCCAAAATAGTGAGTAATAGTCCACGAAACGGGGCAGAATCGGCCAAAACGGCTTGTGTTTATGACCGACACGTAAGCGCACCTTGGGGTGCGTCAGTCGTGGAAATCACTCCGTGACCCCAAAATAGTGAGTAATAGTCCACGAAACAGGGCAGAATCGTCCAAAACGGCTTGTGTTTATGACCGACACGTAAGCGCACCTTGCGGTTCAACAACTATGCAAATCACTCTGAGACCCCAAAACAGTGAGTAATAGTCCACGAAACGGGCCAGAATCGACCAAAACGGCTTGTGTTTATGACCGACATGTAAGCGCACCTTGGGGTTCAACAACTATGCAAATCACTCTGAGACCCCAAAATAGTGAGTAATATTCCACGAAACGGGCCAGAATCGGCCAAAACGGCTTGTCTTTATGACCGACACGTAAGCGCACCTTCGGGTTCAACAACTATGAAAATCACTCCGAGACCCCAAAACGGTGAGTAATAGTCCACGAAACGGGGCAGAATCGGCCAAAACG
>NW_025281291.1:0-1203 GCF_018294505.1 Triticum aestivum
AAAATAGCTAAAACTTCAATAAATCATAGAAATTCAACCGTAACTCCAAATTAAATAATTTATATATGAAAAATTATCAGAAAAATTCAAGGAATCCATCTGTACCATTTTCATGCATGTTAGAACAACTTATAGGTGCTGTTTAGCACAAATCATATAAAGGGCATTTAAATAATCACATATGGAGTTTGAATTTGAATCTTGTATTCAAACCAACTTCATTTAATCTGTTGCTAGTTGCATTAGCCCAAAACACATTCATTTTGCCATGTCATGATCATGCATCATATTGTGCATTGCATTGATTGTGTTCCTTTCTGTGTTGCCGGTATTTGTCCCCTCTCGATAGACGTGATACCGATGACGTGATCGTTGACACTGATGAAGACTCAATGTTATCTTCAGAAGTGCCAGGCAAGCAAAACCCCCTTGTTCATTCCGATACAATCCTACTCTCTCGCTCCTGCTCTCTTTTATTGCATTAGGACAACAACGACATATTTGATACTTGCTGCGGTAGCTGAACCCCTTTATCCTTTGCATGACCTGTCATTGCCACAGTAAATAGATGAAACCCACTAGCATGAGTAGGAATTGTTTGAGCCCTGATGTGCCTACTCATTCATGCTTGTTTGTCATGCCTGCTACTGCTTAGAGTTGAGTCAGGTCTGATTCATCGGGGATGAATCAGAGGCGTGTGAACATGTCCCCATGTGTGTGAGCTAAGTGTGTGAACACGTTTTGGTAAAGGTAGCGGTGAGAGGCCATGTAGGAGTAGATGGTGGGTTGTCTCATTGCAGCCATCCTTAGGAACTGAGTTCTGTGTTTGTGATCCATGACCAGCTACTACCACACATTGGAATGCTTAAGTGCCCCTCTCGACTTATTAATCAACATGATCTCTGTCCAGGAGTTGCAACTAGTTTCTGGTGTTTGTAGGTAGTGTTAGTAGTCTACCAAGTGGCACCCGGTACAGGTGGGCTTGGGACAGACTAGGCACCGTGGCACGGTGTACCAAGTGGCACCCGGTTGGTGGGCTTGGGAACCCTGCACACATCGTTTGGGGCCGTGAGCGACACCCCGGCCGGATCTCCTTGCGGATGGAACCCGAATAGGCGATAAACCTGGACTAGAGACTTGTTCGGTTAGTCAGGTCGTGGCCGACTCCCTCGCCTGGCTTCCGCTTGAAGGTTGCCGAGGTAC
>NW_025281292.1:0-1203 GCF_018294505.1 Triticum aestivum
AATTCTGGCCCGTTTCTTGGACTATTACTCTATTTTGGGGTCTCGGAGTCATTTCCACGATTGACGAACCCCGGGGTGCGTTTACGTGTCGGTCATCAACACTCACATATTCGGCCTATTCTAATACGTTCCATGCACTATTACTCAGCGTTTTGGGGACCCAGAGCGATTTTCACGATTGATGAACCCCGGGGTGCGTTTATGTGTCCGTCGTCAACACTCACAGTTTTGGCCAAATCCGACCTGTTTCGTGGACTATTACTCACCGTTTTGGGGGCCCCGAAGCGATTTTCATAGTTGTTGAACCCCAAGGTGTGCTTACGAGTTGGTCATCAACACTCCCAGTTTTGGGTTATTCTGGCCCGTTTCATGGACTATTACTCACCGTTTTGGGGTCCCAAAGCGATTTCCATCATTGTCGAACTCCAAGGTGCGCTTACGTGTCGGTCATCAACAATCACAGTTTGGGCCGATTCTGGCCCGTTTCTTGGACTATTACTCTATTTTGGGGTCACGGAGTTGTTTCCACTATTGACGAACCCCGGGGTGCGTTTACGCGTCGGTCATCAACACTCACATATTCCGCCGATTCTAGTCCGTTTCGTGCACTATTACTCAGCGTTTTGGGGACCCAGAGCGATTTCCACGATTGATGAACTCTAGGGTGCGTTTATGTGACCGTCGTCAACACTCATAGTTTTGTTCAATTCTGACCTGCTTCGTGGACTATTACTAACCGTTTTCGGGTCCCAAAGCGATTTCCATGGTTGTCAAACTCCAAGGTGCACTTACGTGTCAGTCATCAACAAGCACAGCTTGGGTCAATTCTGGCCCGTTTCATGGACTATTACTCTATTTTGGGGTCTCGGAGTCATTTCCACGATTGACGAACCCCGGGGTGCGTTTACGTGTCGGTCATCAACACTCACATATTCGGCCTATTCTAATACGTTCCATGCACTATTACTCAGCGTTTTGGGGACCCAGAGCGATTTTCACGATTGATGAACCCCAAGGTGTGCTTACGAGTTGGTCATCAACACTCCCAGTTTTGGCTGATTCTGGCCCGTTTCATGGACTATTACTCACCGTTTTGGGGTCCCAAAGCGATTTCCATCATTGTCGAACTCCAAGGTGCGCTTACGTGTCGGTCATCAACAATCACAGTTTGGGCCGATTCTGGCCCGTTTCTTGGACTATTAC
>NW_025281293.1:0-1203 GCF_018294505.1 Triticum aestivum
CGAAGAAGGACACATGCCGGCCAGCCTAAGTGTTCCAGAGCAGTAGCAAGCTACCATGGCTCAGCGGTAACACTAGGAGACATTTCCCGGTAAGAGAGGCTACTAAAGATAAACAACTAGATAGTCAGATCCCACACATACCAAGCATTTCAATCATACACACAATATGCTCGATATGTGCAAATACAACGAAGCATCACAACATGACTCTATGACACAAGTACTTTATTTAAGGCTCAGGGAGCCATACATATCATACACACAGGTACGGGTCTCACGACCCAACATACAAGTCATACAGTCATACAAGCCAACAGCGGAAGTAACTTGTCTGAGTACAGACAACTAGTAAAATAGAAGAGGCTTGGAAAGCCTAGCTATACTACGTGGTCCATCACAAGCTCAGGGTCACCACCTGGGTCTTTAGCCTACTCGTTGATGTCAACGTCTACATAGAACCCATCAGAAGGGGTTGCAGCGTCTTCTGTAAAAATGTAGATTATAGCAACATGAGTACAAAGGTACTCAGCAAGACTTACATCAGATCCTACATACATGCAGAGTATCAAGAAGGGTTGGTGGAGTTATTGCAGCAAGCTAGCTTTGACTCTTGGCTAGACTATCCTACGATACTTCAACTTGAAATGTTTTGCACACACGAGTCCACTACTCACCACTTCAATACACTACCGAGGATCCACCTCCGTCTTCCTACGGAAGAGCCATCCTCGGCACTCACACTTATCTTGAGGCTTTTAGTAGTTTCCATTTACTTGTCTATGAACTGTATAGGCAACCAAGTAGTCCTTTACCGCGGATGCGGCTATTCGAATAGATCATGTTAACCCTGCAGGGGTGTACTTCTTCATACACGCTCTCACCACTTATCGTCGTTTACACGACATGTACTCGGCAACCTTCAAGCGGAAGCCCAACGTGGGTGTCGGCCACGACCTACCTAATCACCTAAGCCTCCAGTCCAGGTTTATCGCCTATTCAGGTTCCATCCGCAGGGAGTCCGGCCGAGGTTTCCCATACGGCCCCGAACAATGTGAACAGGGTTCCCGAGATACCTAACGGGTATTCGGTACACCCGGCCACGTACCTACCGCATCACAGCCCACCCCTACGGTCAGCGCTGTCCACGGCCTCCAGTAGGCTACAAACACCAGAAACTACTTGCAACTCCTGGACGGAGAACTA
>NW_025281294.1:0-1203 GCF_018294505.1 Triticum aestivum
TAAAGTAATTACATGACGTTTAAGTTGACACGCAGGTCACAAATAAATAAAGACAACTCCTATGGCTCCTGCCGGTTGTCATACTCATCGACATGCAAGTCGTGATTCCTATTACAAGAACATGATCAATCTCATACATCACATATATCATTCATCACATCCTTTTTGGCCATATCACATCACATAGCATACCCTGCAAAAACAAGTTAGACGTCCTCTAATTGTTGTTTGCATGTTTTACGTGGCTGCTATGGGTTTCTAGCAAGAACGTTTCTTACCTACGCATGAACCACAACGTGATATGCCAATTGCTATTTACCCTTCATAAGGACCCTTTTCATCGAATCCGATCCGACTAAAGTGGGAGAGACAGACACCCGCCAGCCACCTTATGCAACTAGTGCATGTTTGTCGGTGGAACCGGTGTCACGTAAGCGTACGTGTAAGGTTGGTCCGGGCCGCTTCATCCCACGATGCCGCCGAATCAAGATAAGACTAGTAACGGCAAGCATATTGAACAATATCGACGCCCACAACTACTTTGTGTTCTACTCGTGCAAAGAATCTACGCAATAGACCTAGCTCATGATGCCACTGTTGGGGAACGTAGCAGAAATTCAAAAATTTTCCTACGTAACACCAAGATCTATCTATGGAGAGACCAGCAACGAGTAGAAAGGAGAGTGCATCTACATACCCTTGTAGATCGATAAGCGGAAGCGTTCAAGAGAACGGGGTTGATGGAGTCGTACTCGTCGTGATTCAGATCACCGATGATCCTAGTGCCGAACGGACGGCACCTCCGCGTTCAACACACGTACAGCTCGACGATGTCTCCCACGCCTTGATCCAGCAAGGAGAGAGGGAGAGGTTGAGGAAGACTCCATCCAGCAGCAGCACAACGGCGTGGTGGTGATGGAGGAGCGTGGCAATCCTGCAGGGCTTCGCCAAGCACCTACGGGAGAGGAGGAGGTGTCACGGGAGGGAGGGAGGCGCCAAGGGCTCAGGTATGGATGCCCTCCCTCCCCTCCACTATATATAGGGGCAGGGGAGAGGGGGGAGGCGCAGCCTTGCCCCCTCCTCCAAGGAAGGGGTGCGGCTAAGGAGGGGGGAGGAGTCCATCCTCCCCAAGGCACCTCGGAGGTGCCTTCCCCCTTTAGGACTCTCCCCTTTTTCCTTTATCTTGGCGCATGGGCCTCTAGG
>NW_025281295.1:0-1203 GCF_018294505.1 Triticum aestivum
AGACTGTTGAGCGGGGCGAGGCGCCTGGAAAGATGGCCTCGGTGTGAACCTGGGTGGCAGGGCGGTGTTGGGTACCCACACGCGGCGCTTCTGAGGACCAGCACCGGATGAGGAACCCGTGTCACGTCCATGCTTGCGTGTTGCGTCATAGTCAGTCTGACCAGTTTCAGCACTGATGGCTTTGTTGACAAGTTTCGAAAAAGATGTGCACTCATGCAGACGGAGGTCGCGGCGAAGCTCAGGACTAAGGCCCTTACGGAACCTTGCTTGCTTCTTGGCGTCAGTAGAAACTTCCTCGGTTGCATATCGTGCAAGATTACCAAACTCCCTGCTATAGACATCCACAGAAAGTCGGCCTTGGGTGAAATTGCAAAATTCTTCACGCTTACGGTCCATGAGACCCTCCGGAATGTGATGCTCACGGAAAGCGTTGCTGAATTCAGCCCAAGTTGTGACATGGCCTGCTGGGCGCATAGCTCCATAATTCTCCCACCATAGACTGGCGGGGCCTTCAAGATGATATGCAGCAAAGGTGACCTTGTCAGCCTCCGCTACCAGCGCGGAACGCAGTTTGTGAGAGATACTGCGAAGCCAGTCATCAGCGTCGAGAGGCTCGACGGAGTGGTGGAACGTGGGTGGATGCAATTTGATAAAATCACTGAGTGACACCACGTTAGCCCTCTGATGGTGTGCTGTGTTCTATTCAATACGCTCCAACAAACGGTTTGTCTCCCGCTTGTTTCTCTCAGCTTCCATCATAACCTCAGCTAGTGAAGGAGGTTGAGGCAGATGTTCATTCCTGGCTTCACTGCCTTCGGCCTGCTCTTGGGAAGCAGGGTTAGCGCGCGTGTTGACCATCCTAGGTAACAAGACAATGATTTAGTCAGAATGATAAAATTCCGACATAGGATATAGAATGTAAGGAATAACTCGAAATGCAAGATGATCATCCGTATGACATGGTAGATACAGAAACTGCTTCTTTATTCCATCGTCATACACACCATACAGGTTTAGTACAAGACCAAGCAAAGTACTAAAACGGTGAGAAAAGGATTACATCTCATCGGAGGCATTCCAAGCTCCTATACATTATTTTTCTACATCTCCGGAAAGAGTACAAACTAGGTCATATCCCACGAGTCACGCGGGACGATAGACGACACAGCTAGTGCGAACTAGTGATACTACTACTAACTCAGA
>NW_025281296.1:0-1203 GCF_018294505.1 Triticum aestivum
TAGGGGTGGGCTGTGATGCGGTAGGTACGTGGCCGGGTGTACCGAATACCCGTTAGGTATCTCGGGAACCCTGTTCACATCGTTCGGGGCCGTATGGGAAACCTCGGCCGGACTCCCTGCGGATGGAACCTGAATAGGCGATAAACCTGGACTAGAGGCTTAAGTGTTTAGGTAGGTCGTGGTCTACACCCACGTCGGCTTTCGCTTGAAGTCTGCCGAGCACATGTCGTGTGCAGACGCTAAGTGGTGGAAACATGTATGAAGAAGTACACCCCTACAGGGTTATCATGATCTATTCGAATAGCCGCGTCCGCGGTAAAGGACTACTTGGTTGCCTATACAGTTCATAGACAAGTAAATGGAAACTACTAAAAGCCTCAAGATAAGTGTGAGTGCCGAGGATGGCTCTTCCGTAGGAAGACGGAGGTGGATCCTCGGTAGTGTATTGAGTGGTGAGTAGTGGACTCGAGTGCGCAAAACATTTCAAGTTGGTGTATCATAGGATAGTCTAGCCAAGAGTCAAAGCTGGCTTGCTGCAATAACTCCACCAACCATTCTTGATACTATGCATGTATGTAGGATCTGATGTAAGTCTTGCTGAGTACCTTTGTACTCATGTTGCTATAATCTACATTTTACAGAAGACGCTGCAACCCCTTCTGATGGGTTCTATGTAGACGTTGACATCAACGAGTAGGCTAAAGACCCAGGTGGTGACCCTGAGCTTGTGATGGACCACGTAGTATAGTTAGGCTTCCAAGCCTCTTTTATTTTACTAGTTGTCTGTACCCAGACAATGTACTTCCGCTGTTGGCTTGTATGATTGTATGACTTGTATGTTGGGTCGTGAGACCCGTACCTTTGTGTATGATATGTATGGCTCCCTGAGCCTTAAATAAAGTGCTTGTGTCATAGAGTCATGTTGTGATGCTTCGTTGTATTTGCACATATCGAGCATATTGTGTGTATGATTGAAATGCTTGGTATGTGTGGGATCTGACTATCTAGTTGTTTATCTTTAGTAGCCTCTCTTACCGGGAAATGTCTCCTAGTGTTACCGCTGAGCCATGGTAGCTTGCTACTGCTCTGGAACACTTAGGCTGGCCGGCATGTGTCCTTCTTCGTTCCTGTGTCTGTCCCTTCGGGGAAATGTCACGCTTTGAGTACCGGAGTCCTGTTAGCCCGCTACAGCCCGGTTTACCG
>NW_025281297.1:0-1203 GCF_018294505.1 Triticum aestivum
TTATGAACAAGAGTATAGTGATTGTTTCTACCATGGTGTACAGAATTTTTATCAAATTGCCATGGTCTACCAAGTAATAAGGAACATGCTTGCATAGGTACCACATCACAATCAACATAATCAGCATATGTAGATATACTAAAATGCACACGAACAGTACGTGTTACCTTAACCTTGCCGCTGTTGTTGAACCATTGGATGTAGTAAGGATGTGGATGTGGTCTTGTGGTGAGAGAAAGCTTCTCGACCATCTCCATGCTAGCCAAGTTGTTGCAGCTCCCTCCGTCTATGATGACGCGCACAGAACGTTCCTTCACAACTCCCTTGGTATGGAACAAATTGTGCCTCTGATTTTGCTCAGCTTGTGTGATCTGCACACTCAAAACACGTTGAGCAACTAAACATTCATACCTGTCAGCGTCTTCAGGAGCCAAGTATTGCGTCTCATTATCAGAATCATCTCCACCATGTTCTTCACGTGTAATAAGAGCCAAAGTCTCCTCATCATAGTCACTAGCGGACTCATATCCACGATCCGCGGTAGCAATCATCACACGCGGAGATTTGCATTCTCTCGCATAATGACCTCCTCCCTTACAACGACGACAAATAATATCACTTGTGTGCCCTGTTGATGTTATGGAAGAAGAAGAACGCTGTGTAGGCCCCGCAGGTGCGCTCTTGGCAGATAATGGTGGTTGTGCCTGTTTTCTTGTATCACGGCTGGGGGTGGCACCTGATGGAGGTGCTGGTGCAGTTGAAGTAGAAGATGCACGTGGTGTCCATGATGAAGGTCGGCCTGCAGAAAAGTTAGTTCGCCCCAATGCTTGTCGATCCTGCACTTCACGTTCAGCTTTACAAGCAAGATGGAATAAACGAGTGATATTAGTATACTCCTTATAGTCTAGAATGGTCTGAATCTCTCTATTTAATCCACCCAGAAAACGTGCAAGCATAGCTTCATTCTCCTCAACAATACCACATCTAATCATGCCAGTTTGTAATTCCTGATAATATTCTTCTACAGATTTTTTTCCTTGTCTTAAACGCTGCAATTTTTGAAGCAATTCACGTTGATAATATGGTGGAACCCAACGCGTACGCATAGCAGTTTTCAAAGCAGCCCAAGTAGTTGGAATAGGATATAATCTACAATGTTCAGACCACCATACACATGCAAAACTAGTGAAAGCACAAACAGCA
>NW_025281298.1:0-1203 GCF_018294505.1 Triticum aestivum
CCTTGTCCATACTTCCTCTTACGGTTTTCAATCTGTTGTTGCTTCCCTTCAATCATGAGAGCTCTATCTACCAGCTCCTGGTAGTTGTTGAAGGTTGCTACCATCAACTGCATACTCAGTTCATCATTCAGCCCTTCCAAAAATTTCTCCTGCTTGGCAGCATCTGTAGCAACGTCATCTGGTGCATAACGTGCTAACTTACTGAAATCCTCCACATACTGGCCTACGGTGCGTCCTCCTTGGCGTAGGTTACGAAACTCACGCTTCTTCATAGCCATAGCTCCTGCTGAAACATGAGCTGTACGGAAAGCTTGCTGAAACTGGTCCCATGTGACAGTGTCAATAGGGTGCGTGGCTGTATAATTCTCCCACCATGATGTTGCGGGTCCATCAAGCTGATGTGCGGCAAAACGCACTCTTTCCGCATCTGTGCATCCTGAAGTGGTCAACTCCCTTCCAACTTTGCGGAGCCAATCATCTGCTACAATCGGCTCGGTGCTACTGGAAAACACCGGCGGGTTTAGCCTTAAGAAACGGGCTAAGTGATCAACAGGTGGTGGTGGCGGTGGGTTGTTGTTGTTGTTGCCTTGGTTCTGCACTAACACTTGCATCAGGGCATTCTGTTGCTGAATCAACTGGGTGATCTCTGGCGGGAAAACAAATCCGGTGTCGCGTCTCGGAGGCATCTGATAGGTTTAGAAAAGATGAGAGTTAAGAAAAGAATGAGGTCTAGAGAGAAAACACTACCCATATGCTCATGAGACAAATTCAATCAATATCACTCAATCAATTCAAACAAGGCAAAACAATCGATCTAACTAGCGTTACAAAGTGCTTGAACTATACTATTAAATGGGGGAAAACTACTACTGATATGGTGGTCTACTAGAAATTCTGATCCGTTGAAGACTCCATGATGTCTGCTCCAGCTTCATCAACCCAGTCGTCTTCACTAGGTTCCGAGTCGGTGTCGTCGATGATGATGTAGTTATCCGGACAAGTGCATTCGTCGACTTCTGCTTTTGGCACTGGATTTCCCACGAATACTCCAATCTTCTTCTCCAGGTCGTCAATCTTCCCTACTAGTGCGTTGATTTCCTCCAAATAATCTTCGCGTGTAGCCTTGAGTTCTTCTTGGAGCTCCTTGATCTTCGTTAATGCCTTCTTCAGTTCTTCCTTGTCCGTGCACATCTGGTTCTCCTG
>NW_025281299.1:0-1203 GCF_018294505.1 Triticum aestivum
AGCCGTTATGCTGTCCGAGTCATCCCAGGTTTCTAAATAGTCTGAAGCATTTGCAAAATCCCTTCCTCCCGTTCCGATGTTCCTTTGGGCCAGATTAACCACACTAATCGGTGAGTTGAGGTACTTTGTTACCTTGACATATATGTTGGAGATATTATTATGACCCTAGGTGTCTTAGGGGATCATCTAGTAATTTAGCCATGATTTGTGTTCCCAGTGTGATGATTCTGGCCATCATTCTCGAAAGCATTCCGTGATGCTACTTAGTAATAGGTATTCTATTTCTGGGTTCTTGAACCCGAGATTCACTCTACCTACTTCATGTTGTTAGTAATTGCTAGCTCCTTTAGGATATTAGTAACCTTGTGATAGTCCTCGAGGTCCGTGGTATTTCCTTCTTCCAACTACCATGAACCACTCTTGGCAGGAGTTCTTCTGGATTAAAAGATCACAATTAGAGTACTCTTGAGGAGATCTCCACTCATAAATCGTGACTCTGCCAGTTCTACCTTTCTGCATGGGTTATCCGGAAGAAATATGTTGAACTTGGTTCGACATACTAATCTATGCATCCACAACTCAGAAAGTTATATGTTCCTTTGAGTTGTTCTCTTTAGTTGCATTCTGACCCTCGTCTATCAATTGATAGTCAAGAGTATGCGTGTGTTCGTTCATCGATGCCTATGACTCCTGTGGTCTGTCAAGCCATTCTATTCCGGAATGACTAGGAGAAACAAACTCCAGTACCTCTTCCATATCTAGGATTGGGTCAAAGTAGTTGTATTCCGCAGATCAAATGCCAATCCAGCTTTTGGTTCTGCTCTACCTTGGAGTATTACATATTTTATATCAAGATTGTTATAGGAATTGCACACCATCCCATGAACTCTTGGTACAGTGATACTTCTTGCCATCACTGTTCATTCCTCGGCCCTCGTGTTGATGCAACCGGAATACCGACAAATGAATTGTGATGTGTGAAATCAATACTGCTAGCAACTCTGTTGCTTGGTAGTTAAAGGATAATAATTTCATTCTTAGTATGTTGGTTTTCGAATCATCCTTCTAAGACTGATCGTGCTACCTAGTCCTTATTTCGGTGCACCCTTCGATTGATGAGTTAGGATCTTGTCAAGTCCTCACTCATCTGATCATATCGTCTTGCCCTCAAAAGCAAGATTGTTCTCGAGCTTAGTAACATAC
>NW_025281300.1:0-1203 GCF_018294505.1 Triticum aestivum
GTTCGCATCATTCGTGAGAATTTGAAAACAGCCCAGTCTCGTCAGAAAAGTCAGTACGATCGTCATCATAAGGATATGACTTATGAAATTGGCGACCAAGCTTACCTTCGGGTTACTCCTTTAAAGGGTACCCATCGTTTCGGTATCAAGGGCAAGTTGGCTCCTCGTTACATTGGTCCTTTTCGCATTCTCGCTAAACGAGGAGAGGTTGCCTACCAATTGGAACTACCCCCACATCTTTCTCGAGTTCATGATGTCTTCCACGTCTCTCAACTCAGGCGTTGCTTCTCGGATCCTATCCGCGGAGTGGACCACGAAACGCTTGATCTCCAAGATAACCTCACATACCGAGAGTACCCGGTTCGCATTCTTGATCAAGCAGAGCGTGTTACTCGACGTCAGAACGTCAAGTTTCTCAAAGTTCAGTGGTCTCATCATTCCGAGAGAGAAGCTACCTGGGAGCGAGAAGATAGTCTTCGACTGGAGTACCCCGCTTTCTTTCCGTCGACCCCTGAATCTCGGGACGAGATTCTGTCAAGTGGGGGCGAGTTGTCACATCCCTAGTCTGGTATGACTTAGGCTAGCTAGCTATTTGTGCATCATATTTAAGTTTCATTTAAATTTGAAATGGGGATTGGTGGAACCCTCAGAATCATTTTTGAAAATGACCCAAATAAAAATTTCTCCAAAAGGGTCCAAGAAAATGCTCATGTTGCCCTCTGAAAATATTGGACAGAGATAAAAATCAAAACAATATTTTTAGGAGCTCATGGACATTTATTTTGGCCATTTGGATTAATTCGATAAATATTTGCGTTGGAAATATATTTCTATATATATGAAATATGGTCCAAAAATTATGCCATTTATAAAAGAGCTCTGGAATAATATATCCAGCTCCTGCAAAAATTGGCATAATAAAATTAAATGATTTAATATATTTATTGAATCAAAACAAATGTCAGAAAAATTAGAAAAACAGAAATAAAGAAGGAGGGGCTTACCTGGGCCTCCCCCCCTGTGCGGCCCAGCTGGCCGGCCCAGCCGACTGGCTAGCGCCAGTCGTCCTCCACCTCCCGCCAGGAGGCCAGAGGCGTGTGGCCGGCGCGTGCGCACCGCCGTGCCGCCACGGCACCTGCCTGCCTGTCCTCCCCCTCGACGCCTGGACGTCCGGAACATCGCCACGCAGCTGCCCGCACCGCT
>NW_025281301.1:0-1203 GCF_018294505.1 Triticum aestivum
TCTATTAAATCCAAAACTCGTCTGAAATTCATGAAACTTGGCATGCTATCATGGAGCGGCATCAACATGTCGTGGTACAAATTTTGTCCCATTTGGGGCAAGTTTGGGTATATGCTTCTCACAAACCGGAGCTTCTCACGGCAAGCATGATGGTTTTCGGTATGGAACATCCCACCTTTGTGAACGAAACGATATCCATTGCCTGTTATTGCTTTCAAAATTTTCTCTCGTGTCAACATAGAACAACAGGAGTGTTGTGTGATTTTTTGTAATTTTTCGGGGTTCGTTTGGACATTTTTATGCATTAACTGAGTTTTCAATGCATTTTATGTGCATAATTAAAATTTGAACTACATGCACATGCTCTAGTGCATATAAATTGGTTGAAATAAATTTGTGTCCTTGGGTGCATGCTTAGATCCCATGCAAGAAATGGGAATGAATTTCAAACAGCGGGGCACCGTTGATTGCCGGCAAAACATTGAGATGCCTGGTTTCTAAATTCTAGTAAATCCAAAACTCGTCTGAAATTCATGAAACTTGGCATCCTATCGTGGAGCGGCATCAACATGCCGTGGTACAAATTTTGTCCCATTAGGGGCAGGTTTGGGTATATGCTTCTCACAAACCGGAGCTTCTCGCAACAAGCATGATAGTTTTCGGTAGGGAACGTCCCATCTTTGTGGACGAAACGATATCCATTGCCTCTTATTGCTTTCAAATTTATTCTCGTGTCAACATAGAACAATAGAAGTTTTGTGTGATTTTTTGTGATTTTTTGGACATTTTTATTCATTAACTGAGTTTTCAATGCATTTTATGCGCATAATTAAAATTTGAACTACATGCACATGCTCCAGTGCATATAAATTGGTTGAAAAATCAAATCTATGTCCTTGGGTTAATGCTTAGGTCCCATGCAAGATATGGGAATGAATTTCAAACATCGGGGCACCGTTGATTGCTGGCAAAACATTGAGATGCCTGGTTTTTAAATTCTAGTAAATCCAAAACTCGTCTGAAATTCATGAAACTTGGCATGCTATCATGGTGCGGCATCAACATGTTGTGGTACAAATTTTTTGGGGTTCGTTTGGACATTTTTATGCACTAATTGAGTTTTCAATGCATTTTATGTGCATACTTCAAATTTGAACTACATGCACATGCTCCAGTGCATATAAATTGGTTGAAAAATCAAAT
>NW_025281302.1:0-1203 GCF_018294505.1 Triticum aestivum
CGATGCGGCTATAACTCCCACGTGTCGAGGCACGACTTAGAGGCATAACCGCATTGAAAGCAATGTCGCAAGTCAGGCAATCATTACAACATCCCATGTAATATATAATAAAAGGGGGAGATAACATAGTTGGCTTACACTCGCCACGTCACATCAGAGTATATAAATAACATCCATCAAACAAGCACTCATGGCCCGACTACGGCGCCAAAATGGAAAAGACCCCCAACATGCGACAAGGTCCTGAATCGATAACCCCAACTAGGCACCACTACTGATCATCCGGAAAAGATACGTAGTAACGCTGAGAGTCCTCGTCGAACTCCCACTGAAGCTCGTAATCGTCAACTGGAGCAGAAACACCTGAACCTGCATCTGGAGTTGTAGTATCTGTGAGCCACAGGGACTCAGCAATCTCACACCCACGCGATCAAAACTATTTAAGCTCATAGGAATGGATAAGGCAAAAAAATATGTGGAGCTGCAGCAAGCGACTAGCATATGTGGTGGCTAACTTATACGCAAAAGAGAGCGAGAAGAGAAAGCGAAGCACGAGCGAGAAGCTAAAGAAACATCCTGCGCAAGCATAACTCCAACACCGTGTCCACTTCCCGGACTCCGCCGAGAAGGGGCCATCACGGTAACACACACGATTGATTCATTTTAATTAAGTTTAATTCAAGTCATCTACAACCGGACATTAACAAATTCCCATCTGCCCATAACCGCGGGCACGGCTTTCGAAAGATCAATCCCTGCAGGGGAGTCCCAACTTAGCCCATGACAAGCTCTCACGGTCAATGAAGGAATAGACCTCCACCCAAGACACACCGATCAGACTCGGTATCTCGGTACAACAAGATGATTCGACAGGTTAAAACAAGTCCAGCAACACCGCCCGAATGTGCCGACAAATCCCGATAGGAGCTGCACATATCTCTTTCTCAGGGCACACTCAGATGAGACTAGCTACGAGTAAAACCAACCCTCAAGTTTCCCCGAGGTGGCCCCGCAGGCAGCTCAGTTCGGACCAACACTCAGAGGGAGCACTGGCCCAAGGGGGGCTAAAATACGATGACCCTCGGGCTCCGGAAACCCAAGGGAAAAGAGGCTAGGTGGCAAATGGTAAAACCAATGTTGGGCATTGCTGGAAAAGCTTTAATCAAGGCGAACTATCAAGGGGTTCCCATTATAGCCCAACCG
>NW_025281303.1:0-1203 GCF_018294505.1 Triticum aestivum
TGCATCATGTCTATATTTCTGAAACTTGAACTGAGGAATTTTGGAAGCCTCAAAAACTTAAATAAAAGAGGGGCAAAAACCCTAGAAATCTCATTCATTGCTCCAAAATGCTCTTCTTAAATGTTTGATAATTTTTGGTAAGGGTTCTGGTCCCAACCAAAATATTGAACATTTTTAAGGAATTATTTTTGGGACTTTGGATTTAATTCATTAGCTATTTGAATTTGAATTATATTCATATAATTAGAATATAATTTCAAATACCCCTGAAATATTTTATAAGCTTTTGGAAAAATCCATCTAGCAATATAAAATATTCAGAGGAGTTTTTGGCATTGTTTGAATTATTTTTAATTCAAAACAGTGGCAAAAGAATTAAATAAAAGAAAAAAACAGAACAGAATTAAATAAAACAGAGCAGAAAGCCTACCTGGCCTTACCCGTGCAGCCCACCAGAGCCGGCCCAGCTCCTGTGCTGGTCCAGCACTGTGCGGCCCAGCCCACCTCCTCCTCCCTGTCGCCTTCCTCCTCGCGCCAGTAGGCAGAGGAGGGACTCGGCGCACGCGCCCGAGCTCGCCACGCCACCACCCTGCTCGTCTACTTCGCCTGAGGCCACCACGACGCCTCGCGCCTTCTCCTCGGCGCCGCCTCGACCCCTGGAACCCTCCCGCTCACTCCCTCGTCCCCATCTCTCCTCTGTTCCCTCTCTCTCGCCTGGACCGAACGGAGCCGCCGCCACCGACAAGCTTCCTCGCGGCCACCGCCACCCCTTCTTCTCCCCGACGCGCTCCTGAGCTCCGCAGTGCCTCCCTCGACCTCCCCGTCGGCTCACGCGACCGGAGAAGCCCCGAAGCGCCGTCCCGACGTTTTCCCCCTCCTCGGCCACCGAGGACCGCCGCTGTCGATTCGCCGCCTCCGACGCCTCCCCGAGCTCCCCGAGGCCACCGTCGCAACCCCTGTGAGCTCCGCCACCGTTTCCCCCCCCCCTCTTTGCCTCTTCGTTTGATTGCCATAGCCGTCGCCCCCTTGATGACCGAAACCCGCCGCCGCCTGTGATCGCCGCCGACGTGCCTCCGGCCACCTAGTGGCCCGGCTGTCGTGCTCAGCTTCCTCCCCGCGCTGCCTAGAGCACGTAGGTGCCTCGCACGAGCCTCCCCGGCCACCGTAGCGTCGACCCCGAGCTCGCCCGAGCTCCGGCGACCG
>NW_025281304.1:0-1203 GCF_018294505.1 Triticum aestivum
GCTGACAGGTATGAATGTTTAGTTGCTCAACGTGTTTTGAGTGTGCAGATCACACAAGCTGAGCAAAATCAGAGGCACAATTTGTTCCATACCAAGGGAGTTGTGAAGGAACGTTCTGTGCGCGTCATCATAGACGGAGGGAGCTGCAACAACTTGGCTAGCATGGAGATGGTCGAGAAGCTTTCTCTCACCACAAGACCACATCCACATCCTTACTACATCCAATGGTTCAACAACAGCGGCAAGGTTAAGGTAACACGTACTGTTCGTGTGCATTTTAGTATATCTACATATGCTGATTATGTTGATTGTGATGTGGTACCTATGCAAGCATGTTCCTTATTACTTGGTAGACCATGGCAATTTGATAAAAATTCTATACACCATGGTAGAAACAATCACTATACTCTTGTTCATAAGGATAAAAATATTACTTTGCTTCCTTTGACTCCTGATTCCATTTTGAAAGATGATATTAATAGAGCTAATAAAGCAAAACAGGAGACGAATAAGAGTGAAAATCAGATTGTGGCAAAAGAATTTGAGCAACAAATGAAGCCTAATAATAAACCATCTAGTGTTGCTTCTGAAATTAAATTGAAAAGTGCATGTTTATTTGCCACCAAATCTGATATTGATGAGCTAGATTTCAGCAAATCTATTTGCTATGCTTTTGTGTGCAAAGAGGCATTAGTTTCATTCGAGGACGTGCCTTCCTCTTTGCCTCCTGCTGTCACTAACATTTTGCAGGAGTTCGCTGACGTCTTTCCACAAGACGTGCCACCGGGATTACCGCCTATTCGAGGGATTGAGCATCAGATTGACTTAATTCCCGGTGCTTCACTGCCAAACCGTGCACCATACCGTACCAATCCAGAGGAGACGAAGGAGATTATGCGTCAAGTACAAGAGCTTCTCGACAAAGGTTATATACGCGAATCCCTTAGTCCTTGTGCTGTTCCTATTATTCTAGTGCCGAAAAAGGATGGTACATCACGTATGTGTGTTGATTGTAGAGGCATTAATAATATTACTATTCGTTATCGTCATCCTATTCCTAGGCTAGATGATATGCTTGATGAATTGAGTGGCTCTACAATATTCTCCAAAGTTGATTTACGTAGTGGATACCATCAAATTCGTATGAAATTGGGAGATGAATGGAAAACAGCATTCAAAACTAAGTTTGGATTATATGAGTGG
>NW_025281305.1:0-1203 GCF_018294505.1 Triticum aestivum
CTCTTCCTCCCCACCGCTCCACAGCTCCCCGGAAGCCCTGCATCGCCGCCACGTCGCCGTTCCCCTCTTCGGGCTCCGACCGTCGTCGCCGTCGAATTCGCCGTCTCCAGCGCGTCCCCGAGCCCGCTAACCATCCCTGCAGCTCCGCGGTGAGCCCCCGGATCGTTTCCCCCTTCTCCCCTGGTCTCTTTCGACCTCTAGGCCCTAGCTCCACCTTGGCCGAGAGCTCCACGCCGCCGGCGATGTCGCCGTCGTGGCCACGGTCACCGTAGCACCCAACCGAGCGCACTATCGTGCTCCCCACCTCACCAGGAGCACGCAGCACGCACTAACGCCTCCCCAAACCCCCTGCAACGTCGATTCCGACCGCACCCGAACTCCGGCAGCCGAAGCCGAGCTCGCCGCCGTCGACTCTGGCCACCCCAGGCCCAGCCACGGCCACCGTTCGATGCGCGGGAGCAAGAGCTCTCCAACGAGCCCAAGAACGGCCTCGCCCGTGCCCTGTAGCGCGATCCCGCGTCGCGCCGCCGTCTCGGGCCTCGCCGGCGTCACGTCGCCGGTGGGTTTGACCCACTTTGACCACGGCAGGAACCCCCCCCCCTGAGTCCCTGACAGGTGGGCCCAGCCCTGTAGCTAATTAGGATTAGCGCTAACCACTGTTAGTTAACCCCCTGACACTGACTAGTGGGCCCCAGCGCCACTAATTAGTAATTAGGATTAATTTAACCCTGTTTAACCCCCCTGTCACTGACGTGTGGGCCCCACACGTCAGGTTTGACCCCAGCCAGCCGCAGTTGACCACTGACGTCATGCTGACGTCATGCTGGCGCAATAATTATATTTCTGGATTTAAATTAAATCAGGAAATTCCAGAATATTATTTAAACTTCAAAAATTCATAACTTTTATTCTGTAACTCCAAATTGGTCAAATTATATATGAAAAATGATCAGAAAAATCCAATCTATCCATCTGTACTATTTTCATGCATGATCAAACAAGTTAAATTGATGTTTTAAGCAGAACAAGGAAAAGCACTTTAAAAGGCCATGTTTGAGTTTGAAATTTGGATCTTTGATTCAAATTTGTTCAAACCCTTCTGGTTTTAGTTGCATTAGCCCAACACACTCATATTGCCATGTTTCATGCATGCATCATACTGTTGCACATTGTTTGGTGATGCTTGTGTATCGATGTCCTTTG
>NW_025281306.1:0-1203 GCF_018294505.1 Triticum aestivum
CGAAAAATAATATA
This sequence comes from Triticum aestivum, assembly GCF_018294505.1. Lineage (NCBI taxonomy): Eukaryota > Viridiplantae > Streptophyta > Magnoliopsida > Poales > Poaceae > Triticum > Triticum aestivum. The sequence goes on from NW_025281306.1 coordinate 15, forward strand.
CACTACCAAATTCAGATGTTGTAGAATTCCGTAGGATCTCTTCAATCTAAGAATCAAAAAACTGATGAGATACGAAAAAACAAAATAATAATTTCACGGGTTCAAATGCACACCTTCGATTCAACTCTCAGATTGGAAAGCAGCTGAGGGTATTTCATTGAAGTGTATGGACATCTGAACTGGACAACTTCAAGCAATTACAAAACCTACATGAAACAAATAGCAAATAAGATTTTCCAGCGGACAAATTGTCAAGACATCTTTCTCTCACTGTTAATGAATAAAAAGTTTAGCAAGTCTGGATACTTCTAAAGTTTTGTGGTGTCTTGAATGGTGAACCATTCAGGACTGCTCCATGTGCAGGTATGAGTTTTATTAAGTTCGGTGAAGCATTTGCGCTTCAAGCCACATCTGACTCCGTCATTCGCTGTTCAGTGGCTAGGCCATCAATAATCCCAAATCCACTGCCAAGTCTAAAAGGCAATGTGTCTGATGAATCCAACAACTGGCAGCGGCAAAAACCGTTGAGAAATTAAACAAGAGCGCCACCGACATAAAGATAAATATAAGAGGAAAAGGCATTTATCTCTACCCTTATCAGGCAGCTAATATTCAGATGCAATTAAACAAGGCAATCCTAGGAACACTTAGGTTAGAAAAGCAAGTCAGGAGCACAATTAATTATCTCTACTCTCATATGTAAGCAATGATAGCAGGCAAAAACTATGCTCTTTGATTGCGAAGCAGAATGTTGCCCATCTGGAATCAATGAGTGATGCGCCATAGAGAGGGCACTTCTAGTTCTAGTGCTTGCCCTATCTTGGTGCAGCAGAGGCATCATCCGAGGTGAGGAGGTGCTGCTGGCTAGGGTTCCTTCCTGCCCTTGACGGCAGCGAGCGTGGTGGATGGGGAAATCCCATGGCGTGTTCCATCTGCATCTGCAACAGAGAATATGAAGAGAAGGTGAGATGTAGGGGTGGAGGATCCCGGCCAAGAAAGGGGAAGGAGGGATGAACCTAGGGCCGCCGGAGACGGGCCGGCGAAGCACTGCCCGAAACCCTAGCCACGGGGGTGTGGTTGCGAGCGGGCAGTAGAGGCCGGGAGCGGAGAATCTGGACGGAGGGGAGGGAGGCGCGGAGCTTGGGGGGGCTCGGGGGCGTGCTGTGCGGCGCTGGAGCTCGCCGAAAGC
>NW_025281307.1:0-1203 GCF_018294505.1 Triticum aestivum
TGTAAAAATGTAGATTATAGCAACATGAGTACAAAGGTACTCAGCAAGACTTACATCAGGTCCTACATACATGCATATTATCAAGAAGGGTTGGTGGGGTTATTGCAGCAAGCCAGCTTTGACTCTTGGCTAGGCTATCCTACGATACTTCAACTTGAAATGGTTTTGCGCACACGAGTCCACTACTCACCACTTCAATACACTACCGAGGATCCACCTCCGTCTTCCTACGGAAGAGCCATCCTCGGCACTCACACTTATCTTGAGGCTTTTAGTAGTTTCCATTTACTTGTCTATGAACTGTATCGGCAACCAAGTAGTCCTTTACCGCGGACGCGGCTATTCGAATAGATTATGATAACCCTGCAGGGGTGTACTTCTTCATACATGTTTCCACCACTTAGCGTCTGCACACGACATGTGCTCGGCAGACTTCAAGCGAAAGCCGACGTGGGTGTAGACCACGACCTACCTAAACACTTAAGCCTCTAGTCCAGGTTTATTGCCTATTCAGGTTCCATCCGCAGGGAGTCCGGCCGAGGTTTCCCATACGGCCCCGAACGATGTGAACAGGGTTTCCGAGATACCTAACGGGTATTCGGTACACCGTGCCACGTACCTACCGCATCACAGCCCACCCCTACGGTCAGCGCTGTCCACGGCCTCCAGTAGGCTACAAACACCAGAAACTACGTGCAACTCCTGGACAGAGGGCTAGGGTGAATAAGAAGTCGAGCGGGGTCATATTTCAGGGCCCAATGCATGGTAGTAGTTGTATCTTAAATCACATATACAGATCTCAGTGCTTAAGGTCGGCTTCAATGAAACAACCCACCATGTACTCCTACATGGCCTCTCATCGATACCTTTACCAAATCGTGTTCACCACACCACTCTCATTACCGACATAATCATTTCACTCTAGCCCATCACCCAGATGAACCAGACCTGACACGACTCTAAGCATAGCAGGCATAGCAAGGTAGGAACAACACATACATATGGCTCAATCAACTCCTACACATGCTAGTGGGTTTCATCTAGTTACTGTGGCAATGACAGGTCATGCAGAGGAAATGGGTTCAACTACCGTAGCACACAGCAGTTTGAAACGCGTTGTCTTAATGCAGTAAAAGAGAGCAGGAGCGAGAACATGGGATTGTATCGATATGATCAAATGGTTGGTTGCTTGCCTGATGGTTC
>NW_025281308.1:0-1203 GCF_018294505.1 Triticum aestivum
CAACACCTCTCCTCTCCTCCGCCCCTCACCGCGCCACCATCACCGCGCCACCCAACGCCGCCGCCGCACCTCGCCGCCGCGCCACCCCTCACCGCGTCACCGCCGTCGCGCCACCACCACCGCACCTTGCCCACGCCGCCGCCCTACGCCGACGCCGCCGGAGCCCCGCTCACCGGAGACCTCGCCAAGGTTGCCCCGCGCTACATCTATTCTTTTTCTCGGATCGTTTTCTTCTAATCGTTCCGATTCTTTTCTTCTCTAAACCGTTCCGGTTTTCTAGATCAGTTTTTCGTTCGGTTTTTCTTCTCCGAAACCCTAGATCGGATTTGTTTTCTTTTCCGATTTAGTTGCCTTTTTACCGTTCCCCGGACCGTTCGTCCTAACGAACGTGATCACCGGATTCTTCTAGGTTAATGAACGTCCGTTCGTTTAACCGTTCGTCGTTCTCTTTTCTCGTCGGATTTATTCCGCGATTCTTCCGATCGTGATTTCAGATCCGATCTTCTTTCTAGTCTATTTTTCCGCTCGTTTATCGGAATCAGGTGATTCAAATGCCTGGAGTTTCGCCTCGAAACCGCCGTTCCGACTAACCAACTTAAACTAAGTTTTGTTACTGTAAAAAAATTGACCTAGTTTCAACTTGCTAGAACCGAGTTGTTTTCTTTCGTCGTTTGACTTTCGATGCTTTATTTGATTCGATTCTTTTGCAACCAGGGTTCTTAAGTTGAACTCTCTGGTTAGATCTTTTATTCGAGATTTCCCTGTGCATTAGATGAGTACTTATTGTATGCTTGTTGTTTGTCTGCGTTAGATCACCCGGAGTGCGCCGCTTGTTACTTCGAATCTCTAGGTCACGCGGATCATCAGCAAGGCAAGTAACACTTGATCATATCTTTCCTACTACCCAGTTTTATTGCATTAGATCAAACCCCCAAACACTTGCATTGTTTAGGATCTAAATTAAATTGTGGGATTGGGAAGTAGAATTGAGGTAGTACCTATTACCTGTTACTTATGAAACCTTGGGAGTTACTTCTACGTTTGCTTATTATGCTATGCTATGCTAGTAGACGTGGATTGGGTGAGTGAATATCCATGACAGATGTGAGATTGTTAATTAATGGCTTATCTAAGGTGGCAACCTAAACACACATCTGGGTGGATTGAGGCACCTGATGTCTATCAGGACTTGCCTGTTTTTTT
>NW_025281309.1:0-1203 GCF_018294505.1 Triticum aestivum
AGTTACCGGCCGTATAAGATTCCTTCTTTTCCGTGCTATTCTCTGTTGTATCATAACCGCTTTGCTTAATCCTAAATCTGAATATCCCAGAATGATCCATGCATCTACCATCCTTAAGAAGTTGCTCCCCACTATTGCGCATTGTCCACATTAGCATGATGCCACGTCGATGTTCTCTCAGCGTGCAACCTCCATGTCACCGGTCCAGTCAGATCAGCGATTCTGCACATGCGTAACGCTATGCATGTCCACATTACCAGTCCCGCGAAAATACATCCTACATAACTAGAGCGCACTTCTATGATCACCATGAATGTTAGTGGTCTGTTGTTTTACTATCGCTTCAATTCCCAGCTGTTTCGTCCTCCCATAAGCATGTAGGATGTAGCCATGCAATCAACGCGGCAGTCCCCGTCCGTTCCCGTCCTGTCCCATCCTCTCCCCCCTGCCTGAGTCGCTTGCTTTGTGCAGTTACGATCCAGCGACCAAACAGTCCCTTCGAATCTGACAGCTTCATAGCACAAGTACTGGGTAATCAAGAGTCGGCGACTTGAGAGGAGGCCTTCTGGTGGCCAAACCTGTCGGTCGCCCTAGGCTCCACTGGCTGATGGCATCCGGAAGTCTTCTTCCAGTATGTGCCAGTAATCATCGGGATACATCATGTGTATTTGCAGACAAACATCTGAGCAAGATTGGGCCATAACACCTGCAGTTAGAATACTTCGTGTATCATCGTATGATGGATAGCGGTGATCAAATGAAAATTTAGTGCTCTCTGATGAAAACACGGAGCCCATTTTTTAGATCATTTAATATAGAGGTACATATATTGCAATTGATATTTTTGCCGTGCGGGGTGCTTCTGTACACTCCTCCTTAATAAATATGAAATCTCGTATTTTCATGCTTGTACTGGCTGATTGAGATTAATTGGAAGTTAGTTCGCTAACTCTATGGTTACACCATTCTAATCTCAACACAAAGTTCAATGTGTTCGCAATGCCTAAGAGCATCTACAGCCGGACATAGCAAATCCAGCCCCCTAAATGTCTACGGATGCATGTACAGGCAGTGACTGGTCACCCAACAAATCTCCGCTTGCCGTGTACCTCATACCCCCCCCCCCTCCCCCAAATCAATGATATCCATGCAACGTGAGAAACTCTGTTGATCATCAAACGAAACATAGCGATAGCCGGACAT
>NW_025281310.1:0-1203 GCF_018294505.1 Triticum aestivum
GATCAACCTGACCACGAGGGTCTGTTTCCTGCGAGCAAACGAAGAACAAGCAAGAAACTGAGATTGCAATCTGGATATTGTGAATATAAGATGAAAGCTTTATTGATCAAGGTGGGGTTCTGTGACGCCTTTGTCTGGTCGTTGAACACAAACGAAGTACGCGAAGTTGCAGCTATGGCGAACTTTTAATCTAAACAAAACCCAAAGTCTAAACGATGCCCTAAGGGCTGTATATATGGAGGAAGAGGGGGGAATTTCGTGGCCCTTGGTGGAGGGGTCCGAAATCAACCCTATCTCTTGTTTCCCCACACATACGGACTCTAAAAATAGCCTATACTTATGTATTTCGAAATTACATGGGCCTGGCCCAATAATAAGGTGACGCAACACCTAAAATAGCCTCGGGACGAAATTTATGAAGTGGCATCTTGTATATTTCGTTCAAGGCTTCATGCACCCATTATGGTGGCTTCAAAGTCCTGAAATCATCACTTGTAACTCCATTCTTGTTCTTGCTCCAATGTTCATCCTTCTCCAAGCTAGGCCCTTCATTTGTAAGCAAAACAAATGTATCCAATTTAGGCAGCGTCATATTCTCATGAACATTAGAATCATTACCAAGAAACGAAAGTACCTGGTAATTTAGTTGGCGTGCACGAGCTCTAGTAATTGGTCCAGTATGTATAGCAGCAAGGGCTGTGGGTGTAACAATTGTATTGATGTCCTCATCATCCTCCCCTTCTTGAAATGAAGTCGTCCTCGACGGAAGTTCATCTTCCTCACCCAAATAAGGCTTCAAATCTGCAATGTTAAATGTGGGACTAACCCCAAAATCTGCAGGCAGCTCAAGTTTATATGCATTATCATTTATTTTCTCTAACACCTTAAAGGGACCATCAGCACGTGGCATTAACTTTGATTTGCGCAAATCAGGAAATCTATCCTTACGCAAATGTAACCAAACAAGATCTCCAGGTGCAAACACAACATGTTTTCTACCCTTATCTCCAGCAAGTTTATATTTAGCATTCATGCGCTCAATGTTTTCCTTAGTTAACTCATGCATTTTTAAAATCAATTCAGCACGTTGTTTAGCATCAAAATTAACCTTCTCCGAAGATGGAAGAGGCAACAAATCAATAGGTGCACGAGGTAGGAAACCATACACAACTTCAAAAGGGCACATCTTAGTAGTAGAATGCA
>NW_025281311.1:0-1203 GCF_018294505.1 Triticum aestivum
GACGGCAAAGAGTGCCGGCAAAGCCGAAGTGGTAAAGAATACAATGTCGTCAGCTTTTCATTGGGCAGACGGCAAAGAATTTGCCATCAACCAAACTGTGGATTTGCCGTCTTCCCTCAAACCCACAGACGGCAAACAAAACTATCTTTGCCGTCAGTAATACTACATGTTTGCCGTCCGCCCTTGAGCCCACAGATGGCAAATATTTTTTATATTATTAAAAAAACATGGTTATTCGTTTGTGTCAATCTGTCCTGCGTTCATGCCCCGTTCATGTCTGTCAGTTCATTGTTACTGTCATGTTTGGTGTTCATGTCCACAGCAGCAGTCGGAGCCGAACGGAGGAGATGTTGGCTGCCCTGACCGCGCCGCTCAACAGCACCAATAGGAGGGAGGAGACACTGGCCGCCCTACCCGCAGTCTCCTCCTGCGCCGGCCCACAAAGGCCTCCCACGCCGACCGCAACAGTCGTGCCCAGCTCAGCACGCTCGCCACTCGACCATCGCCTGCTCGCACCGCTCGCACGTGGATTGCTCGCGCCGCCCGCCTGCGCGTCGCCCGCAGCGGCCTCCCATGCCGGCCGCCCTGCCCGTGCCGGCCCACAACACCACACCCGCCCGCGCCCTGCTAACGCCTCCCACGCGTCACCGCCAGCGGGCCGTTCACCGCCGCCAATGCGCAGCTCCAGCGTCGGACTTTGTCACGCATTGCAGCGGGAGAAGAAGGGACCGGCAGAGACGGAGCAGAGGAAGGGGGAGGCCGGAGGTCTGCCACAGTGGTGGGGGTTTGCCGGCCGGAGGAGCCGCGACTGGTGGCGCCCGCTAGTGGATTTTGACACGGGCGATGTGGTGGGGGTGGGATATGTGCGCGTTAGAGAGAGTGGTGGTGCCAGAGGATAAGATAGAGAGATATCGTCAAAGGTCGAGAACGTGCCAACATGGTGTGCTCGGGCTAGGGAGAGATCAGCGAGAGACGGAGTGGTTGTTGGGGAACGTAGTAATTTCAAAAAAATTCCTACGCACACGCAAGGATCATGGTGATGCATAGCAACGAGAGGGGAGAGTGTTGTCCACGTACCCTCGTAGACCGAAAGCGGAAGCGCTAGAACAACGTGGTTGATGTAGTCGTACGTCTTCATGATCCAACCGATCCAAGTACCGAACGTACGGCACTTCCGAGTTCAGCACACGTTCAGCTCGATGA
>NW_025281312.1:0-1203 GCF_018294505.1 Triticum aestivum
GGCCTATTTTCTGGGCCCGAGCCCGGCCTGAACACGTAAAAGCCCGTCGGGCTTCGGACCGGCCCGGCCCAACCTTCGGGAAAATGTGAAAACGACGGTTTCGGGCCCGGCCCGGGACGGGCTTCGGGCTCAAAATCTAGGCCCGGGCTTCCCATGGCCAGGTCTAAAGGGGGGTATGCTTTCGGAGTTTGGACTTTGAGTAATAAAGGCTTTTCCTCTCAAAAAAATACTGCAACCCCTAAGAAAAATGTACTACTACAAAAAATTCTCCATTTTCTAAAAAAATTCACGTTTCTTAAAGAAAAAGAAACTCCAAAAATAAAGCTTAATGCATTCTACGGCTTCCAAGCGACGACATAGTTTGCTTTTGCCTATAAGAGCATCTCCACCCGCGCCCCCAACAGCCCCCCTCCCCAGGCATTTTTTAGCGCCGGCACGCAAAAATCGGTCCAGTTGTGCCCCTAGAAGCCTGTTTTTCGCCGGTTGGGCCAAAACTGGCGTCGGTGGACCCAGGCCGAACCCGGCGCGCTGGGGGGGCGCCCGGGGGCGCAGTGGCAATCGATTTTGGCGCGAAAGAACGACGGGCCCCGCGAGTCAGCGACCCACGCGCCTCGTCATCCTCATCTCCTCGATTTCCCGTGGGGAATCAATGCCGAGGCTGCCACCGGTCAACTTTCCATTGACTCCTCACGGACGGCGCCGGCGCAGCGATGCACCACCTCCCGCCACGCGTACACACGGTGCCCATCCCCCTCCGCTATATAAGCAGCGCCTCTTCCCGTGCGCCGACGCCGCCGATGATCCTCCCCTCTCTTCCCTTTTCCCACCCGCGGCGATGGGCGAGAGGTTCCCCGGTGATGGGGTGGCGGACAATGGCTTCGGCCGCCGCTCATTGCATGAGTGGGAAGCCTACTTGTTGTTCGAGGACAACGCCCCTGCGCCTCCCGACATGCGCGTGCCGGGGCGGTGGAAGCTCAGCGCCGGTGGCGTCCCCATTCCCCCGCTGCCAGACGTCACCGCGCGCGCCGACTACTTCGCCGACGAGGTCGACCACGTGCGGGCGTCGCTGACGGAGGAGCAGCGGGCCCTCCCGCAGTACGCCGCCGGCAACCGCGAGGCATGGGCGACGTACTACCAGCGCCGGCAGGCGCAACAGCTGGCCTCCACCAACGGGGCGCCGGTGGTGTGGGGAACCAAGAACAG
>NW_025281313.1:0-1203 GCF_018294505.1 Triticum aestivum
TAATTTGTTTACCCATCGTATGCTTTGTTCAAGAGAGAAGTCTCTAGTGAAACCTATGGCCCCGGGTCTATTTTGCATCATTTGTTTTCATATCTATAAAACCAAAAACCCAAAAATACCTTGCTGCAATTAACTTTATTTTACCTTTTACTTATCTTTTATATCTATCTCTATTATATTTCACTCTTGCAAGTGACCGTGAAGGGATTGACAACCACTTTTCGTGTAGAGTGCAAATCTTTGTTAGTTTGTGCAGGTGCATATATTGGGGACCTGCTTGTGCCTCCTACAGGATTGATAACTTGGTTCTTAACTGAGGGAAATACTTATATCTACTTTGCTGCATCACCCTTTCCTCTTCAAGGGAAACATCAAGGAAAGCTCAAGAAGTAGCAAGGGAATAATAAAGCACGACGGAGGTAGCCTTAGTGTAGAGGACGGTGCTGCACGGGAGTCTCACCCCGGTCATGGCGTGGCAGTAAAGCCGTCATATCACAAAACTCCACCACTACCAGTAATAAGTGGCTTCGTAAAATAAATGGACAAGCAACCAACACATCCCTCTGTCTTTTTTGCATTTCATCTCTCCACATTCATCTCGCACACTTGATCCCTAGCTAATACTTCTACTACTAGTAGTAGTACTCAAGTTGGAATTCCTATTGCACGACACAACTTCTTAGGCCAAAAATTTGATACATGGTGTATGAAGCAGTTTGCAAATTTGCATGCCTTCTCGACCAGTGAGATACTCCATACAAAGTACGATAGAGAAAATACCACAAAGAGAAGGGAGCTAAAGTAAAGAACCAAACGAGTATTTTGGCATTTCTTTTGCATTGAATCATTTCACAAGCTTGACTAGTGATGTTTTTCTACTTTTACTAAAACCACATCGTAATGTTAAAACGTGCATTTGCGTGTGTCTATACATAATAGTAGTAGTACAGTCTACAAAAGGTTTCCAAACTTTTCCTTTTACATACTTAAATAAGGACGCTAATAATTCCCAAACGTTCAGGATTTATCATTTCCGTCCCAAAAACTAGTGAGATCATCTTACGACACTAAATTATTCCTAATAAAAGCCACGACGCTTGTAGGAGTGCTTGCAGCACGCCATGAGTGTGCTGGCGCGCGGCTGTTTCCCAGCGCAGTGACACAGCGCCTCTTCCTCGACCTTGCAACTTGCGAGGTGCTGAT
>NW_025281314.1:0-1203 GCF_018294505.1 Triticum aestivum
AAGCTAACCGGACTCAGACTAGTCCTACTCTAATACAACGACCGGACTCCTAACCGGACTGACGCTTACGAGACTAACCAAAACTCGCTCGGGCAAACACACGTAGCACAAGCTGCTTCAACTAGTACTAACTCAACTTACCTAATCTGATCACCGGCAACGCTGATCCCAATACTAACTCTAACCGGGCACAACTATCACATGTTTAGATTACTCCAACATTCACCCCCTAATCTAAACATCTAACTTTTTACTTGACGAGACATGCAGACGATCACCTCTTTATCTTGCCCCGCCGAATGCTCCCGGTGACGCAACTTACCGGACCACAACTTGTCTCTTCTTGAACGATGACCACTTCATAAACATCTTTCTCATGCCGACTTGTAGACTGAAACCAACGATTACCCGGACTACCAGCCACGCTACCACATCTTAGCGTGCCACATGCAAACTAAATGCATAGCTTCATGCAGGAACTCAACTTAACTGGTGCGCCTCCATCTTCGCGTTGATCTTCATCTTCACGTCGGTTGCTTGCACACAGGGAGACACATCTCTTCACCCGTCACATCTTCACATCTTCTCAGTGTCGCCGATGCCACATCTTATCAAACGACACCTCCTGTCCGATGGCAACACAACTTGCCATATACGTGCAACTCATCTCCACCGTATATGAACACGCCGGAACTCCACTACCACGAACCGAAACGCAAGGCACAATTTCCTTTTTCGATCCGCTCTCACTCTCAACTCTCCTGCCAGTGACGCATCTCAACTACAGCAGAAGATTCACACACCTCAGCTCTTGGATGCACCTTACAAGAACTCCTGTGCACACTTGACGACAGCTCGCAACTTTGTCGCCTCTTCCTCGCTCTAGCACCGCACCTCGGCACTACCGCTCCCGTCAACCTCCTCCATGTCGTTTCGTCAAACGACAATCACCCGACGTCTCGCTTGCGACAACATCCTCGCCGCCTTCTTGTCGCCACTCCGCCAAACGACAACTGCCCAATCCTCCTTGTCGCCGCTTGAACGACAATTGCCCATTTCTCCCCTTCGCTGCACCATCAGCGGTGGCATCGCCCGCTCTTCTTCGTCGTTGCACCACCCAACGACAGTATCGCCCGCCCCGAGGCGCTAGTCGGGTCGCCACCCTGGGGCAAGCACGCTTCACCGTGACCTTGCTCTGATACC
>NW_025281315.1:0-1203 GCF_018294505.1 Triticum aestivum
TTGCACGGATACGGTTCTTCGTTAGGGTAATCTCGGTACTCTTCGGGAACGGAACCTGCCGCAGAGAGCACCGATACACAACATTACCAAACAATATGCAACAATATGATGCATGCATGAAACATGGCAATATGAGTGTATTGGGCTAATGCAACTAAAACCAGAAGTGTTTGAACAAATTTGAATCAAAGATTCAAATTTCAAATTCAAATATGGCCTTTTAAAGTGCTTTTCCTTGTTCTGATTAAAACATCAATTTAACTTGTTTGATCATGCATGAAAATAGTACAGATGGATAGATTGGATTTTTCTGATCATTTTTCATATATAATTTGTCCAATTTGGAGTTACAGAATAAAAGTTATGAATTTTTGAAGTTTAATTAATATTCTGGAATTTCCTGATTTAATTTAAATCCAGAATATAATTATTGCGCCAGCCTGACGTCAGCATGACGTCAGTGGTCAACTGTGGCTGGTTGAAGTCAAACCTGACGTGTGGGGGCCACACGTCAGTGACAGGGGGGGTTAAACAGATTTAAAATAATCCTAATTACTAATTAGTGGCGCTGGGGCCCACTGTCAGTGTCAGGGGGGGTTGACTAACAGTAGTTAGCGCTAACCTAACCACCTGGCCGACAGGGCCCACGCGTCAGTGACCCTGGGGGGGTCAAACCCCAGGTCGGTCAAGTCAAACCCCACCGGCGACATGACGCCGGCGAGATCCGAGACGGCGGCGAGAGTGCTTTTTGCCATTCCGGCGACCAAATGGACGGCGGACGGCATCTACGTGTTGCTGAGGTTGAGCCGCGTCTATTGGTGGTGGTGGTTGGGCTCGGGGTGGCCGGAGTTGACGGCGGCGAGCTCGGCTGCGGCGGCCGGAGTTCGGGTGCGGTCGGGATCAGTGTTGCAGGGGGTTTGGGGAGGCGTTGGTGCGTTCTACGTGCTCCTGGTGATGTGTGGAGCACGATGGTGAGCTCGGTTGGGCGCTACGGCGACCGTGGCCACGACGGCGACATCGCCGGCGGCATGGAGCTCTCGGTCGAGGTGGAGCTAGGGCCTAGGGGTCGGGAGAGACCAGGGAAGAAGGGGGAAACGCTCCGGGGGCTCACCGCGGTTGCAGTGGGCGTCGAAGCGGGCTCGGGGACGCGCCGGAGACGACGAATTTGACGGCGACGGTGGTCGGAGTCCGAAGAGGGGAACG
>NW_025281316.1:0-1203 GCF_018294505.1 Triticum aestivum
TTGCACGGATACGGTTCTTCGTTAGGGTAATCTCGGTACTCTTCGGGAACGGAACCTGCCGCAGAGAGCACCGATACACAACATTACCAAACAATATGCAACAATATGATGCATGCATGAAACATGGCAATATGAGTGTATTGGGCTAATGCAACTAAAACCAGAAGTGTTTGAACAAATTTGAATCAAAGATTCAAATTTCAAATTCAAATATGGCCTTTTAAAGTGCTTTTCCTTGTTCTGATTAAAACATCAATTTAACTTGTTTGATCATGCATGAAAATAGTACAGATGGATAGATTGGATTTTTCTGATCATTTTTCATATATAATTTGTCCAATTTGGAGTTACAGAATAAAAGTTATGAATTTTTGAAGTTTAATTAATATTCTGGAATTTCCTGATTTAATTTAAATCCAGAATATAATTATTGCGCCAGCATGACGTTAGCATGACGTCAGTGGTCAACTGTGGCTGGTTGAAGTCAAACCTGACGTGTGGGGGCCACACGTCAGTGACAGGGGGGGTTAAACAGATTTAAAATAATCCTAATTACTAATTAGTGGCGCTGGGGCCCACTGTCAGTGTCAGGGGGGGTTGACTAACAGTAGTTAGCGCTAACCTAACCACCTGGCCGACAGGGCCCACGCGTCAGTGACCCTGGGGGGGTCAAACCCCAGGTCGGTCAAGTCAAACCCCACCGGCGACATGACGCCGGCGAGATCCGAGACGGCGGCGAGAGTGCTTTTTGCCATTCCGGCGACCAAATGGACGGCGGACGGCATCTACGTGTTGCTGAGGTTGAGCCGCGTCTATTGGTGGTGGTGGTTGGGCTCGGGGTGGCCGGAGTTGACGGCGGCGAGCTCGGCTGCGGCGGCCGGAGTTCGGGTGCGGTCGGGATCAGTGTTGCAGGGGGTTTGGGGAGGCGTTGGTGCGTTCTACGTGCTCCTGGTGATGTGTGGAGCACGATGGTGAGCTCGGTTGGGCGCTACGGCGACCGTGGCCACGACGGCGACATCGCCGGCGGCATGGAGCTCTCGGTCGAGGTGGAGCTAGGGCCTAGGGGTCGGGAGAGACCAGGGAAGAAGGGGGAAACGCTCCGGGGGCTCACCGCGGTTGCAGTGGGCGTCGAAGCGGGCTCGGGGACGCGCCGGAGACGACGAATTTGACGGCGACGGTGGTCGGAGTCCGAAGAGGGGAACG
>NW_025281317.1:0-1203 GCF_018294505.1 Triticum aestivum
TTTCCGTTTGCACAACTATAAGGAAGAGAAGAAGATCGCAATGGCATCTCTAGAGTTCCAAGACTATGTGCTCATATGGTGGGAACAAGTCCTTGAGCGCCGTCAAGCAAGAGGTGAACCTCCAATCACCACTTGGGCTCAAATGAAGGATGTCATGCGAGCACGTTTTGTGCCAACCTACTACAACCGCGATCTCTTCAAGAAGCTACAACTCCTCAAGCAAGGAACAAAGTGTTGAAGAATACTACAAGGAAATGGAGATTGCCATGATTCGAGCCAATGTCACGGAAGATGATGAGCAAACAATGGCACGTTTCTTGAATGGTCTTAATCATCCCATCAAGAAGATTGCCGACTTCCAACCCTATTCCAACCTCATTGAGCTCGTGCATCAAGCTACAAAGGCGGAACGTCAAGTGCAAGATGACTTCAAGTACGCCAAGTACTCATCCAAGACCTACGGCTTCTCCAACATCCAAGTTTCATCGACTCCTCCAACATCTACATCAACCAAGCCTTCTCCAAGCAACAACGACAAGTCAAGTTACAAGAAAACTTCCTCAAGTTCAAGTCCTCTTCCTCCTACTACAAGCAACTTCAAGCCGCGTGCTTCATCTTCTACTCCAACCGATGAGACCGTCAAGACAAGTTCATTCAAGTGTTTCACTTGCGGCGGCCGAGGCCACAAGTCCTATCAATGCATGAACAAGCGCACCATGATCCTCAACGAAGATGGCACATATGACTCCATGAGTGAAGAGGAGATGGAAGCCCTTCAGCAAGTGGCCATGCACCGGCGCGTGAACGAGGATGAAGATGATCAAGTCTTTTGCGATGAGGATTCGAGCCCCGCTCTTGTTGTCTCCAAGGTCTTGACTCTTCAGCATCAACAAGAAGAAGACCAACGATGCCACATCTTCCACACAAAGGCCGGCATCAATGGACGATCCGTCAAGGTCATCATCGATGGAGGTAGTTGCCACAACTTGGCAAGTGAAGAACTATGCTCCAAGCTCCAATTGGTCAAGAAGAAGCACCTGCACCCCTACAAGGTTCAATGGCTAAGTGACTCCGGCACTGATGAGGACATGGCTACCTTGGATATGACCAAAAATATTGCATATATGCATATTTGTCAGGTGATTTCTAGTGCAAACTATTCAATAATCTATTTATGTTATCCAGAACAAAAATACTTCACAC
>NW_025281318.1:0-1203 GCF_018294505.1 Triticum aestivum
CTTACATCAGATCCTACATACATGCATAGTATCAAGAAGGGTTGGTGGAGTTATTGCAGCAAGCCAGCTTTGACTCTTGGCTAGACTATCCTACGATACTCCATTTGAAACAGTTTTGCGCACACGAGTCCACTATTCACCACTTCAATACACTACCGAGGATCCACCTCCGTCTTCCTACGGAAGAGCCATCCTCGGCACTCACACTTATCTTGAGGCTTTTATCAGTTTCCATTTACTTGTCTATGAACTGTATAGGCAACCAAGTAGTCCTTTACCGCGGACGCGGCTATTCGAATAGATCATGTTAACCCTGCAGGGAGTACTTCTTCATACACGCTCTCACCACTTACCGTCGTTTACACGACATGTACTCGGCAACCTTCAAGCGGAAGCCCAACGTGGGTGTCGGCCACGACCTACCTAATCACCTAAGCCTCCAGTCCAGGTTTATCGCCTATTCAGGTTCCATCCGCAGGGAGTCTGGCCGAGGTTTCCCATACGGCCCCGAACGATGTGAACAGGGTTCCCGAGATACCTAACGGGTATTCGGTACACCGTGCCACGTACCTACCGCATCACAGCCCACCCCTACGGTCAGCGCTGTCCACGGCCTCCAGTAGGCTACAAACACCAGAAACTACTTGCAACTCCTGGATGGAGAACTAGGGTGAATAAGAAGTCGAGAGGGTCCATTGGTTTCGGGCCCAATGCATGGTAGTAGCTGAATCTTAAATCACACATACAGATCTCAGTGCTTAAGGTCGGCTTCAATGAAACAACCCACCATGTACTCCTACATGGCCTCTCATCGATACCTTTACCAAATCGTGTTCATCACACCTCTCTCATTACCGACATAATCATTTCACTCTAGCCCATCACCCAGATGAACCAGACCTGACACGACTCTAAGCATAGCAGGCATAGCAAGGTAGGAACAACACATACATAGGGCTCAATCAACTCCTACACATGCTAGTGGGTTTCATCTAGTTACTGTGGCAATGACAGGTCATGCAGAGGAAATGGGTTCAACTACCGTAGCACACAGCAGTTTGAATCGCGTTGTCTTAATGCAGTAAAAGAGAGCAGGAGCGAGAACATGGGATTGTATCGATATGATCAAATGGTTGGTTGCTTGCCTGATGGTTCGTTGCACGGATACGGTTCTTCGTTAGGGTAGTCACGGTACTCCTCGGG
>NW_025281319.1:0-1203 GCF_018294505.1 Triticum aestivum
AGTTACCGGCCGTATAAGATTCCTTCTTTTCCGTGCTATTCTCTGTTGTATCATAACCGCTTTGCTTAATCCTAAATCTGAATATCCCAGAATGATCCATGCATCTACCATCCTTAAGAAGTTGCTCCCCACTATTGCGCATTGTCCACATTAGCATGATGCCACGTCGATGTTCTCTCAGCGTGCAACCTCCATGTCACCGGTCCAGTCAGATCAGCGATTCTGCACATGCGTAACGCTATGCATGTCCACATTACCAGTCCCGCGAAAATACATCCTACATAACTAGAGCGCACTTCTATGATCACCATGAATGTTAGTGGTCTGTTGTTTTACTATCGCTTCAATTCCCAGCTGTTTCGTCCTCCCATAAGCATGTAGGATGTAGCCATGCAATCAACGCGGCAGTCCCCGTCCGTTCCCGTCCTGTCCCATCCTCTCCCCCCTGCCTGAGTCGCTTGCTTTGTGCAGTTACGATCCAGCGACCAAACAGTCCCTTCGAATCTGACGGCTTCATAGCACAAGTACTGGGTAATCAAGAGTCGGCGACTTGAGAGGAGGCCTTCTGGTGGCCAAACCTGTCGGTCGCCCTAGGCTCCACTGGCTGATGGCATCCGGAAGTCTTCTTCCAGTATGTGCCAGTAATCATCGGGATACATCATGTGTATTTGCAGACAAACATCTGAGCAAGATTGGGCGATAACACCTGCAGTTAGAATACTTCGTGTATCATCTTATGATGGATAGCGGTGATCAAATGAAAATTTAGTGCTCTCTGATGAAAACACGGAGCCCATTTTTTAGATCATTTAATATAGAGGTACATATATTGCAATTGATATTTTTGCCGTGCGGGGTGCTTCTGTACACTCCTCCTTAATAAATATGAAATCTCGTATTTTCATGCTTGTACTGGCTGATTGAGATTAATTGGAAGTTAGTTCGCTAACTCTATGGTTACACCATTCTAATCTCAACACAAAGTTCAATGTGTTCGCAATGCCTAAGAGCATCTACAGCCGGACATAGCAAATCCAGCCCCCTAAATGTCTACGGATGCATGTACAGGCAGTGACTGGTCACCCAACAAATCTCCGCTTGCCGTGTACCTCATACCCCCCCCCCCTCCCCCAAATCAATGATATCCATGCAACGTGAGAAACTCTGTTGATCATCAAACGAAACATAGCGATAGCCGGACAT
>NW_025281320.1:0-1203 GCF_018294505.1 Triticum aestivum
GACCCCCATAACTAAGTAATAGTCCAAGAAACGGGCAAGAATCGGCCCAAATTGTGATTGTTGATGACCTACACTTAAGCGCACCTTGGGGTTCCACAACCATGGAAATCGCTTTGGGGCCCCAAAACGGTGAGTAACAGTCCACGAAACGGGTCAGAATCGACAAAAACCGCGAGTGTTGATAACCAACCCGTAAGCGCACCCAGGGGTTCGTTAATCGTGGAAATCACTCCGGGGCCCCAAAAAAGTGAGTAATAGTCCACGAAACGGGCCAGAATCAGCCAAAACTGTGAGTGTTGATGACCGACACGTAAACGCACGCCGGGGTTCGTTAATCGTGGAAATCACTCCGGGACCCCAAAACAGTGAGTAATAGTATACAAAAAAGGCAAGAATCGGACAAAAGTGTAAGTGTTGATGACCGAAACGTAAACGCACCCCGCGGTTCGTTAATCGTTGAAATCACTTCGATACCCCAAAACAGTGCGTAATACTCCACGAAACGGGCCAGAATCGGCCAAAACTGCGAGTGTGGATGAGCGACACATAAATGCACCCCGGTGTTCGTCAAACATGGAAATCACGCCGAGACCCAAAAATAGAGTAATAGTCCAAGAAACGGGCCAGAATTGGGCAAAACTGTGAGTGTTGATGACCGACACGTAAATGCACCCCGTGGTTCGTTAATCGTGGAAATCACTCCGGGGGCCCAAAAAAGTGAGTAATAGTCCATGATACGGGCCAGAATCAGCCAAAACTATGAGTATTGATGATCGACACGTAAGCACGCCTTGGGGTTCAACAACTATGGAAATCACTTCGGGACCTGAAAACAGTGAGTAATAGTCCACAAAACACGTTAGAATTGGCCAAAATTGTGAGTGTTGCTGACCGACACGTAAACACAACCCGGGGTCATTTCGGGACCCCCATAACTAAGTAATAGTCCAAGAAACGGGCAAGAATCGGCCCAAATTGTGATTGTTGATGACCTACACTTAAGCGCACCTTGGGGTTCCACAACCATGGAAATCGCTTTGGGGCCCCAAAACGGTGAGTAACAGTCCACGAAACGGGTCAGAATCGACAAAAACCGCGAGTGTTGATAACCAACCCGTAAGCGCACCCAGGGGTTCGTTAATCGTGGAAATCACTCCGGGGCCCCAAAAAAGTGAGTAATAGTCCACGAAACGGGCCAGAATC